>NW_026867726.1:425957-647322 GCF_020745735.1 Hemiscyllium ocellatum | reverse complement strand
CCACAAATGCACTTGTTATTTCTCCCCCCAATCTTGTTAGTACGTGGAATGCATTCCATTTGGGGGACTTTGTCTGCCTTTGGAATTTATTAGCTAACCCAACACTAACCTCCTCCGTAATAATGATTATGCGCATGTCCTCATGTCTTCCACTAGAAGATCGATGCAAAATAACTGCTCAATCTCAGTCATTTTATCATATCTAGAACTTAGTGCTCCTTCTCATCCTCTAAAGGGACCAACATTTAAGTTAACCAATCATTTTCATTTTATATATTTAGGGAATCATCTACAATCTCTTTTCAGATTCTGTGCTAGTATTTTTTTTCTTGTGCTTTATCCTACTTTTCTTTATAGCTCTTTTCGTGGCTTTCTGTTTACCTTTAATGTTTTTCCAATCTTCTAGGTTCCTGCTGTTCTTGGCCACTTTGCTGCCTTCTCTTTAAACTTGGTAGCCTTGCTGATTGTTTCGACACCCGATGCAGATTACCCCTTTTCTTAGAGTTTTTCCTTTTTACTGAATATACTTTTGCTAAGGACTTTGAAAGATTCCTTTGAAAATCCTCCACTGCTCGTCAACTCTCACTGTAAAGTCTGTGTTTTCAGTCGACTTTAGCCAAGTCCGCCCTCATTCTATTGTTGTCTCCCTTGTTTCACATAGGACCCTGGTATTGGATTTTATCTTCACACTCTCCATCTGTATTTTAAATTCAACCATACTGTAATCATTCCTTCCAAGTTGATTTCTAACTATGAGGTTATTATTTATTCCTGTCTCATTACACAGGACCAGATCTAGCATAGCTTGCTCCTTATTGTACGTGCTTTTATTTTAGAGCAGTCAAACCCAGACATTTCGTATTCACGGCTTTTTCATCCTTCAAAAATAAAACAAGGACAGCATGTCCTTGTTAAAGGAATAGCATTTTCACAACACTAGACTTGGGTCTTCACCAAATAGTTCCTGAAAATCAATTCACTGCATCTATTGCTTCGCCATAATTTATTTCCCAGTCGGATTCTCAAATATGATTCACCTTAATAATTTGGCATTGACTTGATCCATGTTCATTACTTTCAAACTAATTTAATTCTCAAATTTCCTGGCAAAGCATTCTTTCTAATAGACTCTTGTATTGTCCTGACTGCTTCTTTGGTGCTAAGCAGACTGTAATTCCCTGCTGTCGCCCTGCCTCCTTCAGAAATATTGGGGTTATATTTGCTGCTCTCAAATCTGTCAAAATCATCAGGAATTTGGAAGACAGCAAGCAAAGTATCCATTATTCGCATGGCCACCTCCTTTAGGAATCAGATATATAGATTATCAGGCCATGGGGATTTATCAGATTTCAGTCCAAATATTTGCTCCAAAACTGATTTATTTACTGATTTGATTGTATTTCCTGTTTTTTTCTCAGTCGACCTAGAATTGCTTGGAAGTTTTAGTTTTTTTCTTGCATGAAAGCAAAACTGAAGTACTTGCTTCATAACCACCAACTCTCTATTTCCTTTGCCTTATTCAATTCCTGCAACTCTCCCTGTATTATCCAGTAACCTGCTTTAGGCACCGCACGTCTGCCTACTTCTCCAGATAGCCTGATCCAGCCAATAGAGCTCTCTAAATCACTGTAACACCCTCTGCCCCTTCTAATCCTCCTCTTTCCCACTGTTTTCCAGGCACAACGGCGATCCTGTAATAGAGCAGTGCGGAATGGGATGTTATAAATCTCAGCTGAGGCTTGAGGCCGACCATTACTTGGGAGTCACAATGGAGAGTACCTGAGAGAGAGCAGCACAGAGCGGGAGAATATAAATCAGCAGTGAGAATCAAGGCCGACTGGGACTTGGAATTGGAGAAACAGCAGAAAAGGAGGCTCGAAATCAGCACTGAGTCACAGAGGGAGTGACCTGTGTGAGGGAGAAACTTGGAGCAGGAGCTTGACGCTCACACCTGGGAGTTACAGAGGCAGCAAAATGTGAGGAAATAAATCAACACTGAGTATTGAGGCCTGGTCATACTGGGAGTAACAGAGACGGTGACCATGTGAGGGAGCAGAGTGGAGTGGAAGCTGGAGGATTACACGTACCTGGGTGTCACAGAGATGTTGACCCTGTGTGGTCTTCACAACGAAAATGAAAGTTCATTTGCTGATAATAAACATTACTTGTTGTAACTTGCTGCAAAATGACGTTTTCTTCCATCGAATTAGGACTGAAGGCTCAAATATCAGTAATAAGTGAAAGTCTGAATCAGTATAATAAAGAATCCCAGTCAGCTACAGACCGATAAGGGAATGCATGTGAAACGTATGCCTCTGATGTTAACTTTATACAACATAATTCATTGAGTAAGACTAAACACGTTTCAGCATATGTTGTGGTAGTGCAGGTTGGTGGAACGGGAAACGTTTTCTATAACATTGAGAAGTTATAGCCCCTCCTGGTGTTCGAGATGAACACCTGGTCCTGCAGCTCAGTTAATGACTGGAGATTCTGTGAGACATCTATGATGAGAGTTTGGTGGATAACACTTAAAGGGAGGGGATCACACTGCTGTCATAACGGCCTGTAAGAAGGAAGGGAACGAGTGATCAGTCAAGAGATGCGGTCAGGAAATACAGGATTACCCTGGAGGGGAGGGGAGGGGAGGGGAGGATCCCTCCCCATTACGTTTCCCAGTTTGGAAGCTGATGAAGATACGGGTTGCTCAGGGAAATTCACTCAGAGCCATATCTGAGGCACCACAAGCAGCCTGACTGTATAGGAGGTAGGGAAAAGGAAGGAGGGGCAATAGTCACAGAGGAGTCAGGAAATTGAAGACGGTGTCAGCGTTTCTGTGACTGTCAATGTAATTCCCAGATCGTGGTGTTAAGAATGTCACTGTGTTCATCAAGTCTGCTCCACCATTCAATTTTGTCTGATTGGTTTTTCAAGCTCATTTTCCATCTTTCCCTCTTGATCTTATGGCAATCAAGAACTTTTCTATCTTTGTTTTAAATCTACTCAATGACCTTGCATCCATAGCCTTCTGTGTCAATGACTTCCACAGATTCCCCACTCTCTGGGCGAAGCTGTTTCCCCTTATTTCCATCTAAAAGGTTTTCCCTTTACTCAAAGGCTGTGCCCTTGGTTACTCGTCTCTCCTGTCAATGGAAACATCTTCCCAACGTCCACTCTGTCCAAGCCACTCCTCAGTATTCTGTAAGTTTCAACCAGATCTCCCCTTGTCCTTCTAAACTCCATCATGTATAGTCCCAGAGCCCTGAAACATCCTCATCTGCTAAGCCTTTCATTCCTGGGATTTTTCTTGTGAACTTCATAAAGACCTGCTCCAGGTCCAATGCTTCCTTCCTGATGGATGGAGCCTAAAGTATAACGTAATCAAAAATGATATAAAGGAAAGCAAAAGATGAAGTGTAGAAGTATTGGTTCAGGATAGTGTTAGTTAATGAGTCTGAGATTAAGTGATGCCTTCAAGTTCAGAATGAATTTGGCTGGAGCTTTAGTAAAAAAAACTATAAGGTTATGCTGTGTGGGACCGCCTGTGGGCTGCCAACTAGTGAAAAGGATACAGAGATGGCAACGTGATAGTGTTGAGAAACTTCCATTATCCAGCTGCAGGTTGGGATACTGACTGTGTCTGGGTAGTGACGGATTGCATGGAGGAGAGCTTACTGCAAGAGTATGTGCCCACCCCAAGGGACCATATACTGTTGAACCTTGGAAAAGAAGTGGGGAAAGTGGATCCAGTATCAGGTGGGAACATTTTCAGGCACGATGATCATTTTATTGTAACGCTCAGGATGATGGGAGAGAATGCTGTGCATTGACTGAGTTTGAGAAAAATCAATCGACTGAGAACTGCCTTCACTGGGCAAGAATGAATCTGGGAAGGTGTGACCGGAACACCAAGTTGATCAGAAAAAAAGAAAGAAATGAAGAATGGGCTCCCTTCAATGGCTTGGGTCTGTTCGAGGGATAGTTCCTCACACAGGAAAGGCAGGGTAAACAAACCCAATGCTCCCTCGATGACAATGGAGCAAAAGGTTAAGGTGAAGAAGACCAACTGAATAGCTGTCAGATAGAGAAGAATATTGTGAACCAGGAGAAATGCTGAAGGTTTAGGGTAGAGATGATACAGCGGAGGAATTTATGAGAAAACGGAAAGCCAACATAAAATTGTCACACCTCTAAGGGAGCGTGTGAAAAAGGTGGAGTAAGGCTGATTCAACACTTGAAAGAGGATTTATACTGAGATGAAGGGGAATGGCTAAGTGTGAGATGAATACTTCATCACTGTCTTTACCAAAGTGGCTGAACCCACCCAGGTCATGGTGGAGAGAGGAGGAAACTCTGTCACACGAAAGGTACAACATTGATGAGGAATATATTTGTGGCACAGGCAACAAACCGGTTTCACTGTTTTTCCCTCGATATGTGTGACATCAAATCATTCATTCATTCATTCATTCATGGAATAAAAGGGAGTGTATCAATGTGGACACAAAATTGACTGATTGGTAGGAAATCGAGAGGAATGTTCACTAGATTTTTAATTCAGGCTGGAGATAGATGTTCAGTGAAGTTCCACAGGATTCAGTTTTGGTGACCTCATTCATTGTTGATATGTGTGAATGATGTACAAGTGGTGTGCAGGGACACATTCAAAATTTACAGTTGACACAGCACTTAAAGAAATTGTAAACTGTGAGGAAAACGTTGTAGAACTCTAAACTTACATTGCCAACTTGTTAGAAACAGTAGAAAGGTGATTGATGAAGTTTGGCACATTGAAACATGAGACAATGCAACTTTCTATCAAGAACATTAAAATACAACATAAAATAGGCAGGAATACAGACGCACAGGATGCGCAAACACCATTGAGGTTTGTAGGACATTAAACATTGGCAAATCATACAGTGTTCCTGTCTTTATAAATACTGATAGTTCAAGAGTAAGGAGGTGATGTTGAACTTGCATCAAACACATTCAACTTCAACTGTGTCACATGATCGGACAGATGTGAACACATTGGAAAGGATAAAGAACTGATCTAACAATATTTCCAGGAATGAGAAAGATCAGTTATGAAGTCAGACTGTTGCAACTGTTCTCACTGAAGTGAAGGTGGCTAAGAGGAGATCGGATTAAGTTTTTCAAACTCATAGGCAGACTGAATAGATTAGATTGGATAAAACTGGACCCACTCACAAACGAGAGGACACAGATTTCGTTATGTACAATAGGAGATCTATGATAGCAGTAAGAACTTTTTAACTTGGCGAGTAGTTAGGATACACTTGGATGTGTTGTAAATGGATGTTCAATGGAAATTTTCAAGAGGAAATTGGATGATTATTGCGACTAAAAGCAATGTGCAATTGTTGTAGTTCTGTTCGCCGAGCTGGGAATTTGTGTTGCAAACGTTTTGTCCCTGTCTAGGTGACATCCTCAGTGCTTGGGAGTCTCCTGTGAAGCTCTTCTGTGCTGTTTCCTTCGGCATTTATAGTGGTTTGTCTCTGCCGCTTCCGGTTGTCAGTTCCAGTTGTCCACTGTAGTGGCGGTCTCTTGGGTCCAGGTCGATGTATTTGTTGATAGAATCTGTGGATGAGTGCCATGCCTCTAGGAATTCCCTGGCTGTTCTTTGTTTGGCTTATCCTATAATAGTAGTGTTGTCGCAGTCGAACTCACGTTGCTTGTCATCCGCGTGTGTGGCAGAACACCGAATGGAGAATTCACCACAAAGGTGTACAGGAAAGCCACATACACAGACCAAGTCTGAACTACGAAAGCAACCAGCCCGACACACACAAAAGAAGTTGCATCAAGACACTGTTGAATAGGGCAACAACACACTGCAGCACACAGAACTGCAAAAAGAGGAAGAAGAACACCTCTACAATGTATTCGCCAAAAACGGATACCCCTGCAATTTCATCAACAGATGCCTAAGGGAAAGACAATGGAATGAGGACATGCCACAACCCAAAGGACTAGCCACTTTACCATACATCAAGAACATTTCTGAACTGACAGCCAGATTACTACGGCCACTAGGACTCAACAGCACACAAACCAACAGCCACTCTCAGACAACAACTCACCAGGACAAAGGACCCGATACCCAGCATGAGCAAAACCAACGTTGTGTACAAAATACCATGCAAGGACTGCACAAAACACTACATAGGACAAACAGGAAGACAGCTAACGATCTGCATCCATGAACACCAACTAGCCACGAAACGACACGACCAGCTATCCTTCGTAGCCACACACGCAGATGACAAGCAACATGAGTTCGACTGGGACAACACTACTATTATAGGACAAGCCAAACAGAGAACAGCCAGGGAATTCCTAGAGGTATGGCACTCATTCACAGATTCTATCAACAAACACATCGATCTGGACCCAATATGCCGGCCACTGCAGCGGACAGCTGGTACTGACAACCGGAAGCGGCAGAGACAAACCACTACAAATGCCGGAGGAAAGATCACAGAAGCACTTCACAGGAGGCTCCCAAGCACTGAGGATGTCATCTAGACAGGGACGAAACGTTTGCAACACAAATTCCCTGCTCGGCGAACAGAACCACAACAACGAGCACCCGAGCTACAAATCTTCTCCCAAACTTTGAGAAATGTATAATGTTACGGGAGAAAGCAAGAGATCACTACTCTGTAATGAACTCAGATGAAGAGCTGTGTAAACATCATGGGTCAAATGACACACTTCTTGCCTTAATTTTTCTGTGTGGTTGGTGCGATGTCTCAAGAGTTCTCCAATTCTAATAATACTATGTCTCCATAACCTCATTGATGCTGGGCGATCCGATTTACCTCTGAAACATCCATCAGTCAAAGCACCCCTCCTTATCTCTGTAACTCATACAGGCATTTTATAAACCTCCTTTCTCTGCAATCTCCTCTAAATACTCCCTCTCTCTGTAATAATTCTCAAGGCCTGACAGCTTTGTCTGTAATTACTCAATATATAGAAAGCTCCCAATCTTTACAATCTCCTCCAGCTCACACAATCATCAGTCTATCAATGTCACTAACTCCCTCCCGCCCTGATAAATCTCATGATCTCCATAACCTCCTCCAGCCATTACACTGTTCATTATTCAGTGCACCTTTCTCCGCCCTTACAAATCTGACCATCTCTTAAACTTCCTCAAATCCCTACAATTTTCCCTGTTGTCTAACGTGCTCCAATGTGTGATCTTCTGTGTAAAAGCCTCTTGTCCCTACAGCACTCCCGAATCTGTAACCACCTTCTTCCCTACACAGCTCCCTAACTCTGCAGCCTCCACATTGTAAATCCCACCCTATCTGTGGAAACACCTCCAGCCGTCCTTATTTCTGTAATCTCCACCAGATCAAAAAAACCCTCTATGTATCACGAATCTTCATTAACCCTTCAAATCTCACTGTCTCTGAAATTCCTCCGCTACTGCAATACTCTCCATGAAATCTTCAAGAAAAGTCACATTTTCTTTCAGGAGAACCTCGTCATATTAATCTCCTGCAGTGCTAATACAAGGTTTTCTTTTGTCTTCTGCAATCTCTCTATCTCAAACCCCTTCACCTATAACGTCCTTATTATCTCTAATCTCATTCACAAACTTGATCTGCCTGTATGTCTGTGACCTTCTCCAGGAGGAGGAAAGGCTTTTCGGGGTAGGGGTAGATTTTGTGTTTGAAGAATCTCATAAACGTATGACTGTTTGTAGAAAGTAGAGGATTTACAGAGATGGGAAGGGTGACAGAACATGAGGGATGTCACAGAGACTGATATTTGTAGGCACAGAGAAAATAATCTTTAGTTTGCATGTTTGACTATAGTTTGAAGAGGAAAATATGCTATTAAACTGCAAATGTATGGATGTATTATTGAGTTTGGGATCTGCCTGTTCTAACTGTGGGACTCCATACAGGAATAGGTGCGAGCAGCTGACCCACAAAGGCGGGGCAGAGTCTGTAATCTTCCAAATCATATTTGGGAGATCAATTCTAGGATAGGTGAGAGCAGCTGAGAATATTCAGGCAAGGCAGGAAAGTGTGGGATTTTCCTGTCTGAGTGGGACTCATTTCCAGAATAGATGTGAGTAGCTATAAATACCTAATGCGCTGGGCTTGTTCAGTTCTGAATGTACTTACCTATTCTGTATCCGTATCTACATGTGATTCCGAACTGACATTGTTACAACAGAAGTGACTGCTGAAAGACAACAATTCCCAGGTAGGAATACTTGACCAGGGTCAACTCAACAGAGCATCAGATAAGATTAAGTTCTCACTTCCTGAAATGTTACAATTCAAAAGTATTTTACGAAAACAAAACTTGTTTCATCTGGTGTGAATTCAGTCTGCATCATTGACCCGAATCTCTATGGTAGGACAGATCAGTTCACCTGTCACAGTGTGGGCTCTATCTGTAAGCCTTGTGTGCTTTAACCACTTCTCACAACACCACTCAGCCCTCCCACCATCTCCCACATCCGTTGGATTCTTTTTCTGATACAGACAGACACGGGTATCATTTTCATCAGGTTTCGTGGAGAGTTTTTTTTTGCAAGTTTACTGTAGACAAAATATTGATCTGGCTGGTCCAGCTCACTTTTCACTTCAACCAAAACCAAAACTATCTTTGTCATTGTAATCTGCCTCAGCCCCTAGAACAATCCATATCTCTGTAATATCCCGCTGTTTTTGCACGCCTTCCTATCTCTGTAACCTTTTACATTCATCATGATTTCTGGTACTTGCTGTCATCCCCATATTCCTTCCTGCTTTTTCAACAAGGCCAATGAAACAGTAAAACAAATAGAATGAAACAAGACCGATATGGCTGCAGTGTGACCAAGACTGAGAACCGGATAATCAAAGGCTTTCAGCATTGATACAAGAAGGAGAAAAAGCCCACCGCAGTGAAGTAGCATTGTGTTTAAAGGCTGGGATCAGTGTTTCTGTGATGCTAATCAATTTACACACTACTCCTCTCTGTCCTCTCCCCGATCCCTTTACATTGATTCTCTCGATATTGTCTAAATATCAGGAATTTCTACAACACAGATTACTCTGGAAATTGACTGCACTGATTAAAAAGAAGGTGCCACCCAGCTTCATCCTTTCAAAAAACATTGTTATGATTCCACAGAGACTGTAGGACTTCAGGTTCAGATCTAGGCACATTTATAAAATATTCCAGAGTTTCTGCCTCGACTCCGCTTCCATACAGATATGTTCCTTACTCTGGGAGAAATAACAAGTTTCCTCATGACTTTTCTAATATTTCAGCCAATTACATTAAATATTTGCTGCTGGTAACTGAGCTCTCCAATAAGAATAAGACAGTCTCTCCCTCTCTATCCAGGCCCTTGACAACATGTGCAGGCTAATCAAATCTCCTCTCAGCATCCTCCACGTCAACCTTTCCTCATAACTGCATTATCACTTTCCCAGGATAACAAAACTCTTCATTACCACCTCCAAGAATGAAACATGCTCGAAACGTCAATTCTCCTGGCACTCTGCTACCTGACCTGCTGTATTTTTCCCACACCACACTCTTTGACTCTAATTTCCAGCATCTGCAATCCTCACATTGTTCCTCTACACAATCCATTCTAATTCCATCCTTCCATGTGATATAGAGACCAGAACTACATGCAGTACACAGGCTGTGATTGATCTAGTTATTTATACCGTTCTTGTATAAGCTTCCTGCTCTTACATTCTGTACTTGAACTGAGAAAGGAAATGTGCCATTTGCTGCCTTATTTTGATTATTGATGATGCTGGCTACTTTCAGGGTAAAAGCAAATTACTGCGGATGCTGGAATCTGAAACCAAAAGAGAAAATGCTGGAAAATCTCTGCAGGTCTGGCAGCATCTGTAAGGAGAGAAAAGAGCTGACGTTTCGAGTCTAACTGACCCTTTGTCAAAGCAACAAAAAGGAAGAAATAGGGAGATATTTATGCTAGGATCTGTCCACACTGACAGTATGTTCACTTATTGTGTATTCTTTCTATTGATTGCTATCCCTAAATGACTCGACTTGCACTTCTCCAGGTTGCTTGGTACATTCAACTGGACCTCATAGCTTCCATTTTTAAGCAGACTACTATGTGTTCGCTCATCAAATCAGGTAATTCACATCAACTGCACGAATCTCTGCATGAAAACCAAACAGCCAGATTAATTATCCACATCTTTCTATGCAGAAATTCAAGCTGACAGTCCTGGATTCCTCTGGGATTTTCTAAGGGTCCATTCTTCCTGCCGCGCAGAATTCCGATCTGCAAGTATTCAGTCAGCCTCTTGCTTCATACTAAACTGAGCTACAATATCAGCAGGTCTCTGACACTTTGCCTCTATTCAGTGAGGAACCGAAAATGATGAACAATGAGCAAATATGGCAGGGGAATTTTCTCCCCAGCTTCTTTTAAGGATGTGAATCTCCTTTATAGGTCCTCTCTCTCTCTTTAAGTTGATAACTTCCAATAGTTTGCACGACAAAATCTGCAAAAGACAAGGGCCTGACTTGGCCAATCTCATTTCTGTCAGTTTCATGGAGGTTTGTCTCCAAAAGTCTAAGTGAATGCTCTCATAATAACAACATCCTGAATCTGCCTCATGAATTACCTGCCCTGCCTCTATGTTCATTCTTTCATCTGGTACGAGCCCAATGATTATTTTCCGCTTTGTTATAGGTATAAAAACTGCCCACTGCCCAGATAACCCAGAATGCACCGGATACCCTGCTGCAGATGTCATTTTTTTAAAAAAGCCACTACACTCTTGGATTGACAATCCGAAAATGTCTTGGACATGACGATGAGGGGGATTGGGAAACGTAGTAAACTGAGGGCCCCACTTTGTGGCTGAGCCCCTGAGGCTCTGGTAGATGGCATGGTGCAGGACAGGGACATTATCTTCCTCCAGGATAAATAGACAAATTCTTTTCCCTGGGGTCGGGGAGTCCAGAACTAGAGGGCATAGGTTTAGGCTGAGAGGGGAAAGATATAAAAGAGACCTAAGAGGAAACCTTTTCACGCAGAAGGTAGTGTGTGTATGGAATGACCTGCCAGAGGATGTAGTGGAGGCTTGTACAATTGCAACATTTAAGAGGCATTTGGATGGGTATATGAATAGGAAGGGTATGGAGCGATATTGGCCGGATGCTGGCAGGTGGGACTGGATTGGATTGGGATATCTGGTCGGCATGGATGGGTTGAACCAAAGCGTCTGTTTCCATGCTGAACATCTCTATGACTCTATGACTAGCAGGGGAAGCCATGACACCAAACCTGCTAGCTTGTCTGAGATTGACCCGTGGGACAGTGAGATGCCAGCCTTCTGGGTGAATGGCCAACCGTGTAGGAAGGACATCAGTGACCAGGGTAAGTGCCACCATCTGCACTTCGTGACCTTGCCCTCTCTCTCTCTGTAACTGCATCCACCTCCCACCATGACTCATGTTCTCCTACTCTCACTGAATGCAGCACCTTCTCTCGGTTTCTCTCTAGCCTCTTCTCTGTCCCGCTCACCAGTTCTGCCTGGTGCCTGTGCTGCCCACTAACTCACTCAGGATATCTCCCCATCTTTCCCTCAGCTGTACCATTACTAACAGCTGTACCAACCACTTCCATCTCCCTAATGCCTCTTGACAATGATGTGGCTGTTGATCATCAGTCATCATTCAGTCAGCATCTCGCCACGCCCGCCATCAAACCTTGTCTTAAAGAACAGTCCAGCACAGAATGAGGCCCTTCAGCCCAGCAAGACCGCACTGACACATGATGTCCTCTGAAAGTTAAAACAAAAGTTTTTGTTCCGATACCTGCTATATCATTCTATTCCCTACTTACTCATACTTGTGCCAAGATCCCTCTTTAACCTTGCTATATTGGTTTCTTCCCCTCTATCAGTGCATTCCAGGCACTTTTACACCTGTCCAAAACCAAAAAAATCTTACCGATCATATCTCCTGAACTTTTTCCCTTTTACTTAAAACCTCCGGTCCTGAGTAATTGGTATTTATACTATGGGGGTCGGGTGGAGGGTTGGGGGGTGGGGTGTGGCGGGGTGCGGGAAGGCTCTAGCTGTCCTTCTATCTATGCCTCTGATAATTTTGTAAATATCTATCAGGTAGCCCAATAGCCAGTTATGCCCAGGTGCAAACAAACCATGTGTGTTCAATTTCTCCTTCTGGCTAATACCCTCCAAACCAGATAATATGCTGGTAAACCTTTTCCATACTCTCTCCAACGCTTCAACATCGTGTGGCAAGCAGTACTGTACACAATATTCTAAATGTACGTCGAACTAAGTTTCTTTATAGCTGCAATATGATCTGTTAATTTTCACACTGCATGCTCTGATGCATGTCTGCAAGTTTGCTGTCAGTCTTCTTGACCACCCTATCCACCCGTGTTACCACTTTCAGGGAACAGTGGAGCTGTACCCCAAGATCCCTTCGGATGTTAATGCCGGCCAGTAGTTTTTCCGTCGACTTTATACTTCTCTCCTGCATTAGACCTTCCAAAATGCAACACGTCTCAATTGTCCAAATAAGGTTACATCTGCATTTTCTCTGTCCAAGTCTGCAGCTGACCTATATCCTGCTGTATTCTCTGGTAATCATCCTCACAACCTGCAACTCCACAAATCTATTTACCGATCTCCAGTCACAAAAAAAGACTGTTCCACCACTACTCTGTCTTCTATGGCCAAACAGGCTCTGCAGGGGCATGGGATCCGAAACTGTAGCTTTAGGGTGCAGGACCTGAAGAGTAGGGAGGTTAGGAACATGGCATCAATCTTAAAGGAGGGTGCCTGTAAACAGGAAGGTGACTTGAAGTGTGTATACTTCAATGCGAGAAGTACACGAAATAAGGTAGGTGAACTTGCAGCGTGGGTTGGTACCTCGGAGTTCGATGTTGTGGCTCTTACGGAGACATGGGTAGAACAGGGACAGGATTGGTTGTTGCAGGTTCCAGGTTTAAATGTTTTAGTAGGGTCAGAGGTGGGGGTAAAAGAGGAGGAGGTGTGGCATTGCTTGTCAAAGATAGTATTACAGCGGTGGAAAGGACCATGGATGAAGACTCGCCATCTGAGGTAGTTTAGGCTGAGCTTAGAAATAGGAAAGGTGAGGTCACCCTGTTCGGAGTTTTCTACAGGCCTCCTAATAGTCCTAGAGACGTACAAGGAAGGATTGCGAGGATGATTCAGGAGAAAAGTGAAAATAATAGGGTGGTTGTTATGGGGGACTTTAACTTTCCAGATATTGACTGGGAAAGCTATAGCTCGAGTACGATAGATGGGTCGGTGTTTGTCCAATGTGTGCAGGAGGGTTGCCTAACACAATATGTAGACAGGCCAACAAGAGGTGAGGCCATACTGGATTTGGTTCTGGGTAACAAACCAGGCCAGGTGTTAGAATTGGAGATAGGTGAGCACTTTGGGGACAGTGACCACAATTCGGTGACTTTTACTCTAGTGATGGAGAGAGATAAGTGTGCACTACAGGGCAAGAGTTATAGCTGGGGGCAGGGAAATTATGATGCGGTGAGGCATGACATAGGATGCGTGGCTTGGAAAAGTAGGCTTCAATGGAAGGGTGCAATCGATATGTGGAGCTTGTTCAAGGAACAACTATTGATTGTTCTTGATAAATACATACCTGTCAGGCAGGGAGGAAAGGGTCGTGTGAGGGAGCGTTGGTTTAATAAGGAATTGGAATCCATTGTGAAAGATAAGAGGGCAGCCTGTTTAAAGATGAGGCGTAAAGGTTCCATTGGGGCGATTGAGAGTTATAAGGTAGACAGGAAGGATCTAAAGAGAGAGCTACGAGCAGCAAGGAGAGGACATGAAAAGTCCTTGGTTGGTAGGATTAAGGAAAACACAAAGACTTTGTATAGGTATGTCAGGAATAAAAGAATGACTAGGGTAGGAATAGGTCCAGTCAAGGATAATAGTGGGAAGTTGCGTGTGGAGGCTGAAGAAATTGGAGAGACACTGAATGAATACTTTTCGTCAGTATTCACTCAGGAACAGGACATTGTTGCCGATGTGAATATTGAGTCACAATTAATTAGAATGGATGGTTTTGAGATATGTAGGGAAGAGTTGTTGGAAATTCTGGAAAGGGTGAAAATAGATAAGTCCCCTGGGCCTGATGGCATTTATCCTGGGATTCTCTGGGAAGCAAGGGAGGAGATTGCAGAGCCATTGGCCTTGATTTTTATGTCCTCGTTGTGTACAGGAATAGTGCCAGAAGACTGGAGGATAGCAAATCTGGTTCCCTTGTTCAAGAAGGGGAGTAGGGATAACCCTAGTAACTATAGGCCGGTGAGTTTTACCTCTGTTGTGGGCAAAGTCTTAGACAGAATTGTAATGGAGAGGATTTATGAGCATCTGGATAGGAATAGTGTGATCAAGGATAGTTATCAAGGTTTTGTGAAAGGCAGGTCGTGCCTCACAAACCTTATTGAATTCTTTGAGAAGGTGACTAAGGAGGTGGATGAGGTTAAAGCGGTAGATGTGGTGTATATAGATTTCAGTAAGGCGTTTGATAAGGTTCCCCATAGTAGGCTACTGAAAGAAATACAGAGGTATAGCATTGAGGGTGAGTTGGAGGTTTGGATTAGGAATTGGCTGGCTGGAAGAAGACAGAGGGTGGTAGTTGATGGTAATGCTTCATCTTGAAGTGCAGTTACCAGCGGTGTTCCGCAAGGATCTGTTTTGGGACCATTGCTGTTTGTCATTTTTATAAATGACCTGGAGGAGGGGCAAGAAGTTTGGGTGAGCAAGTTTGCGGATGATACGGAAGTCGTTGGAGTTGTTGACAGTGTGGAAGGATGTGGCAGGTTATAGCGGGATACAGATAAGCTGCAGGGCTGGGCAGAAAGTTGGCAAATGGAGTTCAATGTAGGTAAGTGTGAAGTGATTCACTTTGGTAAGAGTAACAAGAAGATGGAGCAGTGGGCTAATGGTCGGATACTTGGTTGTGTGGATGAGCAGAGGGATCTTGGTGTCTATGTACATAGATCTCTGAAAGTTGCCACCCAGGTAAATAGTGCAGTGAAGAAGGCATATGGCGTACTGGCTTTTATTGGTAGAGGAGTTGAGTTCCGGAGTCCTGAGGTCATGTTGCAGTTGTGTAAGACTCTGGTGCAGCCGCATCTGGAGTATTGTGTGCAGTTTTGGTCGCCATACTATAGGAAGGATGTGGAGGCACTGGAACGGGTGCAGAGGAGGTTGACCAGGATGTTGCCTGGTATGGTAGGAAGATCGTATGAGGAAAGGCTGAGGCACTTGGGGCTGTTTTCATTGGAGAAAAGAACGTTGAGGGGTGACTTGATAGAGGTGTACAAGATGATTTGGGGTTTAGATAGGGTTTACCATGCGAACCTTTTTCCACGTATGGAGTCAGATATTACGAGGGGCATAGCTTTAAATTAAGGGGTGGTAGGTTTCAGACTGATGTTAGGGGTAGATCCTTTACTTTGCGAGTCGTGAGTTCATGGAATGCCCTGCCAGTAACAGTGGTGGACTCTCCCTCTTTATGGGCATTTAAACGGGCATTGGATAGGCATATGGAGGAAAGTGGGCTAGTGTAGGTTAGGTAGGCTTGGATTGGCGCAACATCGTGGGCCGAAGGGCCTGTACTGCGCTGTATTTTTCTATGTTTTTACATGTTCTAAGCAGTTCTCTATCCATCTTACTAACTGACCGCTGATCCCATTTCAATTCACCTTCTGTATGAGACTGCCATAAGGAACCATATCAAAGACCTTGCTAAGGTCCAAGCGGCCAACATCCAGCCCCGTGCCCTCATCAATCAATTTTGTCACTTCCTCAAAACATTCAATCAGGTTTGTGAGACAGGATCTTCTCTACACAACTGTGTTGCCTGTTGCGAGTAAGTCCATACTAGAGTGCTGTTGGAGCTGCACTCATTCCGAAAAGTGATTATTCCATCATATTCCTGACATGAACATTGGAGAGTAGATTAGATTCCTTTCAGTGCGGAAACAGGCCCATCAGCCTAACCAGTCCACATCGACCGTTTGGAGAGTAACCCACCCACACCCCTCTGACTAAAACACTCAACAGTTTAGTATGGCCAATTCACCTGGCCTGCGGGAGGAAACCCATGCAGACACGGGGTGAACGTGTAAATTCTACACAGTCAGTCACCCAAGGCCGGAATCGAACACAGGACTGTGGTGCTGTGAGGTAGCAGTGCTAAGCACTGAGCCACCATGCCGCTCTTGATGGCACCCGTAGTGTGGGAGGTATGTTGGAGCATAATGGTCACTGTACAGTGAGAGGTATGTCGGGCCGTGATGGTTACTGTACAGTGGGAGGTATGTTGGGCCGTGATGGTTACTGCACAGTGGGAGGTATGTCGGGCCGTGATAGTTACTGTACAGTGCGAGGTATGTCGGGCCGTGATGGTTCCTGCACAGTGGGAGGTATGTCCGGCCGTGATGGTTACTGTACAGTGTGAGGTATGTCGGTCCATGACAGTGACTCTACAGTGGGAGGTATGTTGGGTCGTGATGGTTCCTGCACAGTGTGAGGTATGTCTGGCCGTGATGGTTACTGTACAGTGTGAGGTATGTCGGTCCGTGACGGTGACTCTACAGTGGGAGGTATGTCCGGCCATGATGGTTACTGCACAGTGGGAGGTATGTCTGGCCGCGATGGTTACTGTACATTGGGAGGTATGTCTGGCCGTGACGGTTACTGTACAGTGGGAGGTATGTCGTACCATGACGTTACTGTATAGGGGGAGGTATGTCGGGCCGTGACGGTTACTGTACAGTGGGAGATATGTCAGGCCGTGATGGTTACTGTACAGTGGGAGGTATGTCGGACCGTGATAGTTACTGTACAGTAGGAGGTATGTCGGGCCGTGATGGTTACTGTACAGTAGGAGGTGTGTCGGGCCGTGATGGTTACTGTACAGTGGGAGGTATGTCTGGCTGTGATGGTTACTGTACAGTGGGAGGTATGTCGGGCCGTGACGGTTACTGTGCAGTGGAGGTATGTTGGGCCGTGACAGTTACTGTACAGTGGGAGGTATGTCGGGCCGTGATGGTTACTTTACAGTGGGAGGTAGGTCATACCGTGATAGTTACTGTGCAGTGGGAGGTATGTTTGGCCGTGATGGTTACTGTATAGTAGGAGGTATGTCGAGCTGTGAGGTTGCAGACTGAGTTGTACAGAGTATGGTTCTGCTGCTGCTGATGCCCCATTGCACCTCATAGATGCATCATCTTTTGTTGCTCAATCTGTTTAATGTCTGTCCTATTAGGAAACCGTATCATGGTGAGGTGGGTCTGCAAAATGTGAAGATAGCCCTTGCTCCCATTGTGCAGTGATCATTCTTACCGATATATGAAATGGAGAGATATATCTGCAGTAGGCAGATTGGTGATGAAGCTGTCAATTATATTTTCCCTTTTATTGATTCCCCCAGAACCTGCCACAGAGCAGTGTAGCAGCCACAGGATCCAGCATCAAGACTGAGCAGGATATTGACTATATACAAAGGAGCAGCCCCCTCTGCCTGGCTATGTCCTGTCAATGGAACAGAATGTACCAGAGAGGATGGTGATGTTGCCGGGACATAGTCCTGTTCACAGAATCCTGCTTTACAGGCAATATTTGACTGTTTTTTTTATTAGCCTGTAGGAAATATACAAAATGTAAAAGTGACCTGTTGTATTATGAAGAGTTAATATCACTTTGTTTCTTACATATTTTAAAATAAATCAAACATCATTTTTTTCAGTTGAAAACAATTGAAGTGAACAATAATTGAATTATCAGAGCACCATTACCTAACTATTACACAATTCAGTGACTGTAGTAAACAGCTGATTCATGTTCAGATCAGTGAACACACCATCTTGCAGGCAGCAAAGCTGTTGGAAATGACTTTGAGAAAAAGCCTGATTTCAGACACGGTGTTACCCGCCCTCATCATGACCTCCAAAACACTGGCCATCTCCAAAATCTGTCCATGGAGCTTCCAAACTGGAGCTGGGCAGTTACTCACACAATCCCTCACAATAGACTGGTTAGAGACATATCTGAACAACAGGGAGATGTGTGTGGGAGGGTGGGGGGCAGACTGGTCAATGGACTAGCACATGTTCAACATTTGTAACAATGACCTAGAAACAACCATGTATTGCAAGGATATCTCTTCTGGTATGCCACCTAAACTCTAATTCTGTACCTTGGACCCGATCTGAATGAAGGTGTTATAAAGGTGATGGGCTCCTGCCGCGCATGGCATCTTACATCGAATCCCTCATAAACCATATCCAGTGTATGTTACCTCCACAATGTCAGGATCCAAACAGAATTGTGCAGCTCCATTGATGGCCAATATGATTTCAGCTCAACGTCCTTGTGTGTGACTTGAGCTGAAAAGTTCTGTGTAACTGTTTGCAGCGTTGTTCCAACCATTAACAGGAAAGTCTGTTACTGAAGGTCCGAAATCCTTTCATAATACCAACTTTTAGATTGTCCAATAAGCACAAAATCTCCCCTTTATTCAGTTAACTTTTAAAACAACATGATGAAAACATTGCACAAATCACAGGATGGAGCATTGAAATGCTGAGTCTCATTCCCACACCCAAGACCAAATTATTATTAAGTGAAAAGACTTTGAAAATATACAATTATTTTCCCTTGCATTAATGTTGTGAACTAACAGTCGACTCTCCTGTTCCTCAGATGCTACATGAACGGCTGTGCTTTTTCAGAAACACACATTTTGATTCTGATCTCCAGCATCTGCAGTCCTCATTTTCTCCCTGGTAATATCCACTCATAATCATTTTTCGTGGCAACAACATCACTGTGTTTAAACATGTTACAGTAAGGTATGAGGACATTTTCAGTTGCTTGTATATATCTTAGTGCTCAGTAATGTGGGATGTGAATGCCATTGTCTGTGTGATGCTCGGTATGTAGGCCATGCCTCTGAGAGACTGACAGATTGTTTCAAACAGCATATTCCGTCAGTTGTTCACAGTAAACAGGTTACTGCCTGGACCAAATCAGCCTGAGCTCATAAAACCCAAAGCACAGGGTCCAGCACTGGGCATGTTTGGACAGTATTTTGCATTTCAATTTATTCATGGGATGTGTCTGGGCCAATATTTATAGCCTGTCCCTTGTTGACCTTGAGAAGGTGGTGGTGAGCTGCTGCACTGAACCACTGCAGTCCATGTGTTGTAGTTAGACTTCCAATACCGTTCGGGAGGGACATTGAAACAGTGACAATGAAGGAACAACAATATACTTACCAACCAGGATAGTGGATGACTTGGAATAGAAAGCGAACATGCTGGGGGTCCCATGAATCTGCTTCCGTTGTCCTTCTTGATGGTGGTGTGGTTTCAGAGGTACGTTGTAAGGAGCCTTGGTAAATTTCTGCAGAGCACCGTGTAGATGGCAGGAATTTCTGCGCCTGAGTGTCAATGGGTGAGGGGTGAAGCTGCACTAAGCCAGGCAAATGATTGGTATTCCACCACACGCACATTCAATCTGTGACTTTTCGATCGTTTGTTGGCTTTCAGAAACCATGGGTTAAGTTATTTCTGCAGGATTCCTAGCCTCTGATATATTCTTGGAGCAAACGAATTAATATGCGTCAAAGTGTGGCACTGGAAAAGCACGACAGGTCAGGCAGCATCTGAGGTACAGGAGAGTCAATGTTTTAGCAGAAGCCCTTCACAGGAATGGGTAATGAAATTCTATGGTCAGTCCAGTTCTGGTTAACGGTAATCCCTGGGATATTGCTAGGTAGGTGTTTAGTGATGGTGGTGGCATTCACCGTTAGAGGATATGGCTCAATTTTCTATTTTTAGAGGTAACCGTTGTCTGGCACATGTGTAATGGAAATAACAACTTGTTATTTATACGCACACACCTGCATATTTCCAGGTCCTGTTGCATTTGGATAAGGACTGCTTCAGTATCTGAGTAAATGGTGTTGAACATTGTCCAATAATTGGCAAACATCCTCACTTGTGACGTTACAGTGTAGAGATGGTCATTTATGAAGCAGCTGAAAATTATTGGGCCTACGGCAGAGAGCACACTTACAACTCACTAATGCTGTGTCTCCCACTGAGCTAGGAAGCTTGTTTCTAGTTCCACCTGCTGCAGAAGTGTTTAAAAACATGCCTGAATGGAATAGTGTTACAATATCTACCACAAAGAGCTGGGTGTGGGCTTGGTTAGCTCAATCAGTTGGACAACTGGTTTGCAGTGTCGATTAATGCTAACAGTGTGGGTTTGATTCCTGCATTGAATGAGATGACTGTTACTACTCAACCTCTCCCTTACTTGAGTCATGATAACTATCTAGTTAAACTACCACCAGCTTTCGCTGTCCAATGAGAGAGCAGGCCTATCATCCCATAGGGGTTTGGTGCCTTACCTTTCCATTTCTGATTTCCAGGCTTACTCAGGAAAATCTCCACTGGGGAACTGCTGCAGAGCTGTCCTGGAGCTAAGATGGCTGCTCTCCCCCAAACCCCAGTCACCTTCCTTTGTACCTGGTATGACTTCAGCCAGTGCAGATGTTTCCTATTTGATCCAGCATTGATATTAATCCTGGATATGACACTAGGTCAAATGCAGATATTCTGCTGTTAAATGCAGTCACTCTGGTCTCTACTCTAGAATTCAACTGTTTGTTTGCTTGTTGGCTACCTTTAAACCAAGGCTTCAATGCGCTCAGGGAATGAGTGGCTCTGGCAGAGCCCATACTGAGCTTCAGTGATCAGGTTGGTGCTGAGGAATTGCTGCTTGATCCCACTGTAGAAGACATCATTCATCCCTTTATTAATGATAGGGATTAGAAGAATGGGGCAGTCATTAATTGCCTGAGGTTTTGTCTGTGTGTGTACAGGACACACCCGGATAGCTTCCCACATTGTCAGGTAGGTCCCAGTGCTGCATCCCAGCAGGAACAGCCTGAATGGAATGTTATCAGGGCCACAGTCTTTACATTATCCAATCTCTTCAGCCACCTGTAAATACCACATGAAATGTTTTGGATTAGCTGAAGACTGCCATCTGGAGGAGACTAAAGTAGATCATCCCACTGACCCATCTGTCTGAACATTGCTGTGAATGTTTCAGCCTTAGCTGTTCTATTGTTGTGCTGGGCCATTCCATCACTGAGGAAGGTTTTTTTTTTGTGGATCCTCCTCCTCCAGTGAGTTGTTTGATTGACCACCACCATTGGCACTGATTGCATGTGACAGGATTGAAGTGATCAGGCCTGATTTGTTGGTTAGATCTGTCTGACGCTTGAAGCTGACGCTATCTGATGAGTAAGTGGTAAGCTCACCTCATTGTGAGTTGTACTTAGTGCTGCTCTTCGCAAGCCCTCCTGGATTCTCCATTGAACAAGGGTTTATCCCCTGACTTGATTTTTAGGGTAAAGTGGAGCATATGCCAACAGTGACTGTGAAAATTGTGCTGGATACAATTCTGCTGCTGTTGGTAATGTTGGGGTGTGCCTGTGTGGGATAGTCTTCGGAGGATTGGTGTGGACTTGCTTGGCTGAAGGGCATGCCATGCTTCCACAGAGTAGGGACTTTATGAATTTTATGACTCACCGCCCATATCCCAAAGTTGAGTTACTAAAATTTTCCCGTTTAACACGGTGGTGCAGAAGATATTCACAATGTTAAAGTGGGATTTTAGTCTCCAGAAATGTGGTAGTCACCGTTCCCAATAAGTTCATCGATCAATGTGTCTGCAGCCCGTAGATTGGTGAGGATGAGATCAAAGATGTTTCCCCCTTCTTACCCGGTGCAAACCCAGTAAAACAGTTATGTTCTTTTGGTGTTTTGAAATGGCCCACCCAGTATATATTCTCCAGCTTTATCACTCTCTCAGTGCTTCCTCGAAGTGTTTTTCAATATCGAGGGACACTGAACCATAAGGTTGTGGGAGGAGAGTTAGCAGGAGGTTTCCGCGTCAGTGTTTCATCTAACACCATGAGGCTGAGGGAGGGTAGTCAGCAGGAGGTTTCCGTGTCAGTGTTTGACATGACACTGTGAGGCTGTGGGAGGGGAGTCAGCAGGAAGTCTCCGTGTCAGTGTTTGATCTAACACCATGAGGCTGAGGGAGGGGAGTCAGCAGGAGGTTTCTGTGTCAGTGTTTGATCTAACACCATGAGGCTGAGGGAGGGGAGTCAGCAGGAGGTTTCTGTGTCAGTGTTTGATCTGACACCGTGAGGCTGAGGGAGGGGAGTCAGCAGGAGGTTTCCGTGTCAGTGTTTGATCTGACGCCGTGAGGCTTAGGGAGGGGGGTCAGCAAGAGGTTTATATGTCAGTGTTTAATCTGACGCCGTGAGACTTTGTTATGTCACATTGTTGCTTGAGGAGTCTGTAGGACACTCTCGCAAGTCTAGCCCTAGCCGCCAGACATGAGGAAGGAAGGGTTTCCAGCGTTTGCAGGGCTTTTTTATTATTGTTGCTATCAAGCGAAGGGCCTCTCCTGTGCTGTATGAGACTGACTCGATTTCTCTTGTGCTTTGACAGTCCACAGTCTCACTCCTTCAGTTCCTTCCAGTGCCTTGTCTATTCCACAGATTTCTATAATATTTTCTCTAATAAGACATCGCAAATTTCTGCTTTTAAACCATCTACGTGTATCTCGTATTTTTCCCTGTCATCTCCTCTAGCCCCTATAACCCTCCCCTATCTCTCCTAACCTAAAGCTGCTACACCTCTCCCCATATTCTGTGAATGAATTTTTAAAAATTCTCTCACCTCTCTATCATGCACAGGCCACGCTATGTCTGGGCCATCTCCAACCTTGTTTGCCTCTTTCGATACCATCTCCAGCCTTGTTTTCCTATCTCTGTGACATCCCCAGCCGTGCTTTCCTCTCTCTGTACCATCTCCAGCCTTTCTTTCCTCTCTCTGTACCATCTCCAGCCTTGCTTTCCTATATCTGTAACATCTTCAGTCTTGCTTTAACATCCTGCCCTGTCCTGACTATAGTTCCAGTGCAACAGAATATTGAGTTGTTAGCCATGACCTCTCTCAAACACGTCTCTGTAATGGCAAAAATTTCACACTCGTCCATGTCAACTGATTCCCTTATCACATCAGTCTGTCTGATAATACTCCAAGCGTTAACGAAAGCTAGAATATAACACCTGGAATACTCTGTACTTCAGAGTGCTTCAGTCATTCACTGTTTCTTAACAAGCTGCCCAAACCATGAACCAAATTTTAACTCTCACTGAATGAATATTTATTGAAATGTAATTTATTTTTAAAAAAATGATTCCATCAAACGCAACTTTCCAGACCTGAGCAGTCAGCTCCACATACAATGAGTTTCTGATAATTAATTCCCAACTTAGTGTGTGAGGGGACAGCTGTCAGTAATGGGGAAAGTGAAGATTGCATTTGATGGAGATCAGAATCGAAAAGTGTGGTGCTGGAAAAACACAGCAGGTCAAGCAGTATCCAAGGAGCAGAGAGTCAATGTTTCAGGCTTAAGCCCTTCATCAGGAAAGCACTGGTGCATTATTTTATTTTCGTTCTGTAATTCGCAGAATGTTGGGAACCTTACTACTTCAGGAAGTCAGCACTGTATACTACACTGAAATGGAAAGCAGTCAATCAGTTGGTTGGGCAGCGTGTAGACAAGTTGAAGGGAAATACAGAATGATGGGAGTACAAACATAGAATAGATAAATCCACGAGTGATATGCGGTTATCCTAGGTTACTCCAGGAAGTTACGGAAGAGATTGGTGTACTTTTGGTGATGATCTTTGCATTCTCACTGTCCACTGAAATAGTGCCAGATGACTGGAGAGTGGCAAATGTCATTCCGTTGTTTGGGAAAGGAAATAGGGAAAACGCTGGGAATGACAGAACAATCTGTCTTGCATCAGTGGTGGGCTAAGTATTGGAGATGATTCTGAGAGACAGGATTTGCAATTACTTAGAAAACCATAGTTTGATTAGTGATAGTCGGCATTGCTTTGCGGTGAGTAGGTCATGCCTCACAAACCTTGTTGAATTCTCTGAAGATGTGAAAAACAACATTGATGAAGGTAGCCAGGTAGATGTGGTAAACAAGAATTTTAGCAAGGTGTTTGATAAAGTTCCCCATTGTAGGCACATTCTGTAGATAAGGAGGCATGGGATGCAGGAAAATTTGGCTGTTTGGATATGGACTTGGCTGGCCCATTGAAGACAGAATGTGGTAGCAGATGAAAAATATTCAGCCTGGAGTTCAGCGACAAGTGGTGTTCCACTGAAATTGGCTCTGTGACCTAAGCTGTTTGTGATTTTTATAAATGACTTTGATGAGGAGGTGGAATGGTGGGTTACTAAGTTTGCCGATGACAGGAAGTTTGGTGGAGTTGTGTATAGTTTGGAGGGCTTTTGTATATTGCAATGGGACATTGACGGGATGCAGAACTGGGCTGAGAAAGGCGAATAGAGATCAAATGTAAAACATGCGAATTGTTTTATTTTTGAAGGTTGCATTTGCATACAGAATACAGGTTTAAAGGCAGAATACTTGACAATGTGGTAGAACAGAGGGATCTTGACCCATGTCCATAGATCCCTTAAAATTACCACCCAAGTTGATAGAGTTGTTAATAAGGCGATGGTGTGCTGGCTTTCATTATCAGAGGAAAGAGCAGCGAGTTTAATGCTTAGTTCTATAAAGCTGTGGTTCAATCACAGTCGGAATACTGTGTTCAGATCTGGTTACCTCATTATGGGAAACATGTGGAAGGCTCAGAGAGTGTGCAGAGGAGATTTACCAGGATGCTGGAAGGACTGGAGGACATGTCTTAGGAAGAAAGTTTGAGGGAGCGAGGGGATTTCTCCCTGGAGCATAGAAGGATGAGAGGTGACTTGATAAAAGTGCACAAGATGTTAAGAGACCAATATTGGATAGCCAGAGTCTTTTCCCATGGCAGAAATGGCTATCAACAACGGAGAAAATTTTAATGTGATTGGAAAAAGGTTAGGGGAGATGTCAGAGGTAGGTTCTTTACACACAGAGTGGTGGGGGAGGAATGGATGTAGAGTCAGTTACATTCGGGATAATTACGAAAACTCATGGAAAGGCACATGGAATTTAGTGCATTGAAGGTTATGTAGGTTAGGCTGATCTTAGAATAGGATAAAAGGCCAGCAAAACATTGATGGTTAAAGGGCTCTTACTTTGCTGTACTGTTCTATGTTCCAAGTTTCACTTAGCTTGTGGATTCTCATTAGTTGTTGAATGTGTGAGGGAGTGAGGTGTATTCACCTGAGTGTCAGCACAATGTGTATGGTTACCGAGACCAGACAAAATCCCCCAAGTTCAGTTATTAAACTGATTTTTGACTTGCCGTTAGCTCCTGGTTTCATCAGATTCATTCTGTTGGGTGACCCATGTATTAATATCTGACCATCCACAGACATGTATAAATTTATTTTGATACTGGTGAATGTGAAGGTACATTTATTGGATTTTATTTCAGAGGATTCACTGTGTGACACAAGATGCTGCATTATACTGTCAATTGTGAACATTTTCTCCCAGTGTCTGGTCCAGAGAGCAGATGTATGGAGTATGGGGGACATGCCAGGTGTCAGCACCATGAGCAACAACATGTGATTCTGACACTCCATGTCCATACAACTGCTCTCTGGGTCTGGATTTGATTGTGATAGTCTGTTGGCTAGTTTCCTCCTGCCCAAGATGGAATCCAAACGATTTACTTTGAAGGAATGTTTGAATGATTGTCCTGACCCAGATTGGAAATTATCTGGACAGATTCAGGAGCATGTCAGTGTCTCATTGAGTGCCGCAGGTAGCTATGAGGTCCAGTAGCACTGTATCTGAATTGAAGCCTTTTGGAATCCATTTTTAATGTCGGTCATGATTGCAACGTGGTGGGTTTACTGACCTGAACAATAATCAGGTGTTTGCCATGTTTGTGAATTGGGCAATGATGAAATATTAACTACAGTTCTTCAACTGAACAATCATCTCTGAAAACAATTAAGTTGATTCTGTATTGACGGAACTAAGATATAAACACCTAACCACATTTTATGATACAAAAGTAAAGAGTGCACGTTTTGTTTTGTACAGCAAAAGAACGTTTTGTCTGACTAGATCGAGTGAATCCTTAGAAGAGTACAAAGGCAGTATGAGTATACTTAAGAGGGAAATCAGGAGGGCAAAAAAGGGACATGAGATAACATTGGCAAATAGAATTAAGGAGAATCCAATTGCATTTTACAAAGACATTAAGGAAAATAGAGTAAATAGAGAAAGAATAGGGTCCACTCAAAGATCAGCAAAGAGGCTTTTGTGTGCAGCTGCAGGAGCTAGGGGACATAAGAAATGAGCATTTTGCATCAATGTTTACTGTGGAAAATGACATGGAAGACATAGAATGTAGGGAAATAAATGGTGATATCTTCAAAATGTTTATATTACAAAAGGGGATGTGCGGGATGTCTTGCAACGCATAAAAGTGGATAAAGCCCCAGGACCTGATCACGTGTACCCGAGAACTCTGTGGGAAGCCAGGGAAATTATTGCTGGGCCTGTTCATGAGATATTTGTATCATTGATAGTCACACGTGAGGTGCCAGAGGACTGGAGGTTGGCGAATGTGGTGCCACTGTTTAAAAAGGGCGGTAAGGACAAGCCAGGCAACGATAGACCAGTGAGCCTGACAGCGGTGGTGGGCAATTTTTTGGAGGGAACCCTGAGGGACAGGACGTACATGTATTTGGAAAGGCATGGGTTGATTAAGAACAGTCAACATTGCTTTGTGAGTGGAAAATCATGTCTCACAAAATTGATTGAGATTTTTACAGAAGTAACAAAGAAGATTGATGAGGGCAGAGAGTTGGACATGATTTATTTCAACTTCAGTAAACGTTCAACAAGATTCCCCATGGAAGAGTAGTTAGCCAGCTTCGATGTCACGGACTACAGGGAGAACTAGCCATTTGGATACAGAACTGGCTCAAAGGTAGAAGACAGAGGGTGGTGGTGGAGGGATGTTTTTCAGACTGGAGGCCTGTGACCAGTGGAGTGCCATAAGGATCAGTGCTGAATCCACTAATTTTCGTTATTTATATAAATGATTTGAATGTGAGCATAAGAAGTACAGTTAGTAAGTTTGCAGATGACACCAAAATTGGAGGTGTTGTGAACAGCGAAGAAGTTTACCTCGGATTGCAACAGGATCTTGATCAAGTGGACCAATGGGCATAGGAGTGGCAGATGGAGTTTAATTTACATAAATGCGAGGTGCTTCATTTTGGGAAAGCAAGTCTTAACAGAAGTTATACTCTTATTGTCGAAATTCCTAGGGAGTGTTGCTGAACAAAGAGACCTTGGAGTGCAATTTCATTGTTCCTTGCAAGTAGAGTCACAGAACGATAAGACAATGAAGTAGACGATTGGTGTGCTTTCCTTTGTTGGTCAGAGTATTGAGTACAGGAGTTGGAAGGTCATGTTGTGGGTTTTTCGGAAGTTAGTTGGGCCACTTTTGGAATATTGCGTGCAATTCTGCTCTCCTTCCTATCAGAAGAAAGTTGTGAAACTTGAAAGGTTTAGGAAAAGATTTACAAGGATGTTGCTAGGATTGGAGCATTTGAGCTGTAGGGAGAGCCTGAATAAGGTAGCGCTGTTTTCAGTGGAGTGTCGGAGGCTGAGGGGTGACTGTTTAGAGGTTTATAAAATCATGAAAGACATGGATAAGGTAAATGGACAAGATGTTCTCCCTGGTGTGGGGGCGTCCAGAAGTAGAAGGCATATGTTTAGGGTGAGAGGGGAAAGATATAAAAGAGACCTAAGGGGCACCTTTCTCCTGCAGGGGGTGGTATGTGTATGGAATGTGCTGCCAGAGCAAGTGGTGGAGGCAAGTACAATTGCAACATTTAAAAGGCATCTGAATGGCTATATGCTGGGAAGGGTTTGGAGGGATATGGCTCGGGTCTGGGCAGGTGGGACTAGATTAGGGTTGGGATATCTGGTCAGCATGGACGAGTTGGAACAAAGTGTCTATTTCCATACTGTACATCTCTATGATTCTATTACTGTAATTTAGAAATGACAATAATTTAACATGCACTGTTAAATAAATAAATGTTTTATGTATTAAATTGTAGCATACAGTAAGTTGAAAACTTGCAATTTTTAGAATGAATAATAAAGAACAAAGAACAAAGAATATTCCAGCACAGGAGCTGACCCTTCAGCCCTTCAAGCCTGCACCGATCCAGATTCTCTATTTAAACCTGCCGGCTATTTTCTAAGGATCTGTATCCCTCTGCTACCTGCCCATTCATGTATCTATCTAGATGTACCTTAAATGATGCTCCCACAATACACTCCAAATATGCTTCAATCAGAGCCTTGTAAAGACTCAGAAATTCATCTCTGCTTTAATATTCAAGTCCTCTCAAAATAAATGCCATCACTGTATTTGTCTTTCTGACCGGATAGGTCACCCAAAACAATGAACGTATTATGGACATTAATAAACTTGTCATGGAGTTACAAAAATGACCAGTGATTAAAGCATGATGGCAAATGGATCCCAGCCTTGTGTAAACTCTCTGTACTAATCTACATGCTGTAGAATCCAGACAGGCTGCAGCTCCCTCCAGACAGTTTGCAAACAAACCTGACAGCTACGGTACAATACACTCCTGAAGATGGCCTTTAATGGGACATTGGAATGTCGCCCTTGGGTCATCAATATGCCAACCCATGGTTGAGTCTGATTGATCAGGGTAAACACACCTGATCATTCCATTACAGATCCTCCATACCGTCCCAAGGGCTTGAAGACTTGGAAAGATAAGAATACATCAAAACCCCACAGAGTTCGGTAACTGGAGAATATCCACCGAGAAACAAGACAACTCCAAGACCATCGGAAGAATAAGAAGGCATCACCACGTGGAGCCTGGCCAAGTTCTAGTGTGGTGGTACACGGTCAGCCAAAGTTAAGTAAAAGCATAAGACAGTTTGCAGTATTTTTCATTACTTTATAGTAAACTTTATTGTATTGTATTGACTGTGCTCAATAAACAAATATTATTGTTTGTACGAGTTGACTCACAGGTCTTTTGCTGAATAGAAGCCTTTAAATACACTGTGTGGCAGACACAACAACTTCCTAACTATTCACTCAACCTGCAAGTTTACCTTGAGACATTCCTGTGCAAGAACTCATAACTCTGTTTGCACTTCAGACTTCTGAATTTTCTTTTCATTTATGAAATAGTCCATGCCTCTCTTCCTGTTCACAAAGTACATCATCTCGCACTTTCCCAAGATGTATTCCATCTACCACTTCTTTTCCCACTCTCCTATTCTATCTAAATCCTTCTGCAGCCTCCCTGCCTCCTCAATGCTACCTGTCCCTCCACCTACCTTTGTTTCATCTAAACGCCTACCCAGAATGCCCTCAGTTCCTTAATATAGATCGTTAATGTACAAAGTAAAATGTTGTGGTCCCAACACTGAGCCTTGAGGAACATAGTGGTCATTGGCTGCTATCCTGGGAAGGACCCTTTTATCCCCATTCTCTACTTTCTGCCAGACAGCCAAGCTTCTGCACACATTAGTCAATTGCCTCCAACAAAATGGGACCTTATTGTACTCAGCAGCCTCCTGTGTGGCACCTTGCCAAAGTCCTTCTTGATGTCCAGGTGGATAACATCCACTGACTTTCCTTTGTCTCACTTGCTTGTTACATCCTTAAATAACTCTTACAGATATATGAGGCACGACATCCCCTTGATGAAACCATACCGACTTTACCCAATTTTACAATTCACTTGCAAGTATTCAGAATCTCATCCTTCACAATGGATTCCAGGATCTTACACATGACTGAGGTTGTGCTAATCGGTCTGTCACTTTCTGCCTTTTGCCTTATCCCTTTTTAAAGAGCGTGTCACGTTTGCAACTTTCTAGTCTTCAACTCTCCCTGATTCTAGAAGTTAATGAATGATCACCACAAATGTCTCCATTATTTCTTCAGCTATCTCCCTTGGCACTCTGCGATATCGTCTATCTGTCCAGTTTATTTACCCATTTAGTTTTTTGAGCAATTTGTCCTAATAAGCTCTGTCCCAAGCTTCATCCCAAGCGCTATCTTGAATTTGTGGAATACTATCGGTGTTTTCACTGTTAAAACTGACGTGAAATAATTGTTCAGTTTCTCAGCCATTACTTGTTCCCCATTGCTATATATCCAGCGACGCATCCCACGTCCCAATATCCATTTCTGCCTCTATTTTGCACTTTATATATCTAAAGAACATATTCCAGTTTTTTTTATTACTGACTAGTTTACCCTCATATTTAATCTTCTTCCTCTTATTTCTTATTTTGTTGCCCTATATTGGTATTTGTAAGCTTCCAAATCCTCTGGTTTCCCACTGCCATTTGCCATGTTGTCTGATTTCTCTTTTGCTTTTACGCTAACCCTGATTTCCCCTGTCATCCATTGTTGCCTCATCCTCCCTATACCATGCTTCTTTTTGCTTGGAATGAATCTCTGCTGCGTCTGCTGAATTACTCCCAGAAACTCCCGCCATTACTGTTCCACTGTCTTTCCTGTTAGCCTACTCTCCCAATCAATTCAACCCAGTTCTTCCCTCATGCCTTTGTATTTACTTTTATTCAGTGGTAATAATTGTTAATTCTTCTATCTTCTCCCTGTCAAATTGAAGAATAGGTTCAATGATATTATGATCACTGCTGCTTAAAGTTTTTCGTTACCTGAAGCTCCCTTATCAAGTCTGCTTCATTGCACAACACTAAATCCAGCATTACTCGTTGCCTGCACCATAAGCCGCTCGACAAAAAGCCATCTTGTAGACATTCCACAAATTCCTTTTCTGACAAAACACTACCAACCTGATTTTACCAGTCCAGCTACATATTGAAATCCTCCCAATCATTATAACTTTGCTTTTTCTACACATTTTTTTTACCTCCCGATGTGTCCTCTGCCCCAGCTCCTGACTACGATTTGTAGACCTGTACATAACTCCAGCTATTTTTTTTTTCACCTTTGCCGTTCCTCCATTCTCCCCACACACACATTCCACACCATCTGTCCCTACTTTGAGTTTAGGGAACTGAGTGATAGGACTGCAAAACACTTTACCATAGTTCATAGTTTAGACATCGATTAAAATATTGCATTGTCAATTCATTGGAACGAGGCCACAATCTATTTCTTTGGCCAAATATTCTGTCTGTACTAGGGAGGAATGCAGACATTTGAAACTGTTAGAAAAGCAAGATTTGAAGAGGATTTGAAACTATAAAGAGATTAAGGTGGGTCAAGTGAACAGAAAAATATTGTATGGAATATTGTCGGAAATATTGTCTGTGCACCCAAAGACGTTGGCCGGTTGAATTGAAAGGCAGTGTATTATTTCATTGGAGAGATTGTCTTGAAGCATAGAGGAATTGTGCACCTGGATGACATAATAAAACCTTTATGTGTGCATAAAGCTTTGACGGAGTACGATAAATGTAGAAACTATCTGAAACAGAATACATGCAAAATTAGGGAAGATTTTCTCCAGTTTTGCAGAGCAGTGGCAAGACAACATCGAGAGAACAATGGGCATACTGACATGCAAATCAGTCCAGAGAAGATTCATTCAACTGATTCCTGTGTGGAACGTTTATTTCATGAGGAAATCTTGAACTGACCGACTCTGGATCTGCTGGAGTTTAGGTGAACAACATGTGATCTTGGTAAGGCCAAAAAATTCCAAGTAGTCTTTTCAAGTTGAATTCTAAAACAATATTTCAGCTTATGTGAGAGATTACCAGGAGTGGACTGTCTATAAAACTGAAGAATATCTCTTTAAAGAAGATGTTGGTTGTTTTAATTCTCTCAATGTGTCGTGTATTTGTGAACTCTCTTCCCAGATAGCAATGGAGGATAAAACATTGAATATTCCTAAGGCAGAGGCAGACAGATTCTTGACTAAAAACGATGCACTAACATTGTAAGGGCAAAGGAAGAATAAGAGGGACAGTTGATAAGTTTGCAGTTAGACCAAAATTGGAGGTGTAGTGGACAGCGAAGAGGGTATGCTCAGGTTAAAACAGGATTTGGCCAGATGGACGAATGAGCTGAAAAGTGGCAGCTGGAGTTTAATCCAGATAAATGCGAGGTGCTGCATTTTGGGAAAGCAAATCTTAGCAGGACTTATACACTTAATGGTAATGTTCTAGGGTGTGTTGCAGAACAAAGAAACCTTGGAATGCAGGTTCATTATTCCTTGAAAGTGAAGTCGCAGGTAGATAGGATAGTGAAGGAGGCGTTTGGTATGCATTCATTTATTGGTCAGAGTATTGAATACAGGAGGTGGGCGGTCATGTTGCGGCTTTACAGGACATTGGTTAGGCCACTGTTGGAATATTGCATGTTATTCTGGTTTCCTTCCTATCGGAGAGATGTTGTGAAACTTGAAAGGGTTCAGAAAGGATTTAGAAGGATGTTGACGGGGTTGGAGGATTTGAGCTGCAGGGAGAGGCTGAACCGGCTGGGGCTGTTTTCCCTGGAGCATCGGAGGCTGAGGGGTGACCTTATAGACGTTTACAAAATTATGAGGGGCATGGATAAGGTAAATAGGCAAATAAGGTAAATTTTCCCTGGGTCGGTGAGACCAGAATTAGCGGGCATAGGTTTATGTTGAGAGGGGAAACATATAAAAGAGACCAAAGGGGCAACTTTTTTGTGCAGAGGGTCGTGCGTGTATGGAATGAGCTGCCAGAGGAAGTGGTGGAGGCTGGTACAATTGCAACATTTAAGAGGCATTTGGATGGGTACATGAGTAGGAAATGTTTGGAGGGATATGGGCCGGTGCTGGCAGGTGGGATTAGATTGATTTGGGATATCTGATCAGCATAGACGGGTTGGACCAAAAGGTCTGTTTCCTTGCTGTACATCTCTATGACTCTATGGCTGTGTGATTGAGGTCAAAATCAGATCATCCAAGATCTTATTGCATGGCGGAGCTCGATTGGTGACTTACTCCTGATGCCAGTTTTTGCATTCCTGTTTTCTTTAGATACTGAAAAATTATGAGATGATTCTCATGAGCATGAAGACTTTTCCTTTCAGATTATTGGGCACAGCTTTCCATATGTGACTTTTAAACAGCACTCAAAAGCACTCAGGGAAGTTTCATAGTTTTGGAGAAAAATCAGGAGCACAGCGCAAAGTAAAACCATGCCTTGAAACTGCTTTCGAAATCAGATTGAGTCGAATGGATAACTTTAATTCTGCACATTCCTTTCAGTTCTTCTTGTGAGATGAGTTTCATTAGCAAGGCAAACATTCTGTTGTCTATGTGTAATTTCTATTCAGAATATGTTGATAAACCCCAGGGATTATTGTGGTGCAGGGACATTAACAGATATGTTACAAAGAGAGAAACGGGGTTCTGAACCATTTGACAGTGAATGGAGAATGATATAGCTTCAAGTCAGTGTGCTGTGTGACCTTGGAGATTGTATTCCTCACCATTTGATGCACACAAGCTATGGATATAGTGGGAATACTTTCTCTGTTTTCAACAATTAAACTGATAGTCATATAGCATATAAATAGACCCTTCAGCCCAATCAATGCCAGCCAGGAAACACCTACAGATATTTTTTTCCCAGTTACCTGAAGACCTATGACCTACTATGCCCTGGCAGTTTTTGCTTCAATGCTGCATTGCCTTGTATTATCTGTGACCTGAGTGTTTTTTGTTCTTTCAATATATGCACAAAATGGTTTTATTGAAGTAAATAACACAACTATAAAGACAGCAGCAAGCTCATCAGATCAATTAAAAATCCTCATTTTTCAATAATTATAGAAAATACGATTGTCTTTTCAATTGATTTGGGAATTTAATGGAGCTAGACCAGCATTACTTGCCCTGGAGACGTTCCAGTCCAGTTGATGTTGGTCCATCCAAGTGGCTGGTAGGATGGAGTACCAGCAGTGCATCTCATGTGCTGGTTTAACTGCTGGTGAATGGAGTGTTACACACGCCACCATGCTGTGATGAACAGCTCGCAGGAAAACACAGGAAATCTGACTCATTGTCAAAGCGAACATATAGGATTCAATTTATTATTTTTCTGAGAAATAGCAACCTTACAGATACAAGTCTATATAATAATGAAAGGAAGTCTGCTTCTATGTTATTGGTGTCCTTAAAATAACAGTGTCAAGCAGCTGGAGGATTCTTGCACTGAGCATGTGAATTAACATGGATGTTTTCAGAGATGGCTGGGCTGTCCTAGGTTAGTAATTGCTGATAATCCATGGGATGAGTCTCGTTTGTAATTTTGCCACTTACTGAGCACAGTTTGCCAGAACAAACCAACAAGTACCTTTAGTTGGTGCGTCTGAACGTATCAGAGCTTTCATGGCTGCCACCATATGGAATCATATAAAAAAGACAAGGTCCATCGAGTCTGCACCACCCAGTGCTAATGCAAGTGTTGTATAAATTTTATGAAGTTACCTTCCTGATCAACCCTCCAAGGCAATGCATTCTAGACACGGGCCATCCTCTAGATTCAAAACATATTGCACAACTCCTCTCTCAATATCCCATTTTTCACTTTCAACATGTGTCCCTTGTTTTTGACCCTTTGACTAAGGGGAACTGCTGTTGTCTGTTCACTCTGCCTATACCTCTCATGCTCTTATACACCTCTGTCAGGTTCACTGCTTACCCTTTTCTGTTACAAAAGCAAGACTATCTTCATGGTTTGAGTTCTCTCTTGTTTTGTCACTTCTTCCAGAGTTTAGCATCTCACATATTTCATTGTTAATTTTTATATGGCCCTCAGAACGATCTCTTTGTACCCTCTTGTAATCTAACACGTTCCTCCTCACCGTGACCCATCCAGCTAATCATTGCTCATCCACAACATTGTTTATCATCCTCCAATACACCCCATATCCCACATTAATATCATCAACATTTAGGAATATCAGAAACAAACCTTCATTTCCTTCCTGTTCTACAGATCTATTGCAGAGGAAGAAATGGGAATTCCAGTCTCTTGTTTTTCATATTTTGGTGAATTGCCAGCGTGATGCAGTTGAGGTCTTTTATGACAGAGCCACAAATCATATTTTGGACATGGAGCTGAATTCTACTTTTACACTCCACCTGTCTGCATGTATTATTCAGAAGGCTTGTATATCATTAATGTTGGACGAGCCTTTGGCACTGTGTACTGAAACGTTGTACATGGGCCTGCAGCTTATCCTGTAAAACATTCACTGCAATAGTCAGAGCTGAAGTTATTTTTTCATCTGCAGGATGGACCCAGGTTCATTCAATAAGTTTGTTTGAAAGAGCTCGATGGATGAGGATAACGATTAAATTAAATTCTGTATTATAAACACACTATAGAAGATCAATTCACATTCTCATGTCTACGTTGAATTGGAAGCAAATTAAAAGAAAAAGCACCACAGTGCTGAATATTGTTTTAACAAGTGACATCATGTTGCAATAATGCGTTGTGGCAAAAAGAAAATGTCTGCACTTGATGGAGATACAGAAATGCAGAGTGAATATGCAACATGAACAAGAATCAAGTGTAAATAAAAAGGTATGAGGAACCTTTTCTTAATTTTCAAAGGAAACAAGAGACCACTTTTCCTGCAGTGATGTTTGATATTCCATCTATCTCACTTTTCCAACTACGTGCTTTCTCCTGCCACTGATGGGACTTCTGCCACACCTCCTCCTCCCCTTTCCTACTCTTTCCTTACTCACCTACTTCCCTTACATTGCCTCTTCTAATGCTACCTACCCTTCCACTGACTATCTCCCTTCACACTTCTCGCACTGTATGTCACACCACTTCCCCTGTCACTCCCACTTTCCCTGACCCTCCCTTTCCCTTTTTGCCGTCACAGTAGAAGCTGTTGATTTCTGTGCGACTACTGGTCATTAGTGAATGGTGAGCTTGGACTGATCAATGTCAAACAGTTTCAGACAATAGGATGTTTGTCACTGTCTGATGCAGCACTAACAGGAGAGTTTTGTTCACTGTTGGTACAGATTGGAGCTTCTTCCTGTCCGTCTGTCACAATATTTAACCAAACAGCCTCATCACAAACAGGAAAACCAACTTCTGACAGAATCGGAAGGCCATGTATCAATTTTCTTTGAATATTGAGGGGACATTGTTCCAACAAACAATGCTCTTGCCTTTTGCTCTTTATTCTTTCAAGTGATCTTCCCATGTAATTTGAGTTGAGTTCAGAGTGAATTCCCTTTCAATCGAAGCAGGGCTTGACTGAGGGTGGAATCGGCACCCTCAGTGGGCCTTTGTGGGCGGCACAGTGGCACAGTGGTTAGCACTGCTGCCTGACAGCACCTGAGACCCGGGTTCAATTCCCGACTCAGGCGACTGACTGTGTGGAGTTTGCACGATCTCCCCGTGTCTGCGTGGGTTTCCTCCTGGTGCTCCGGTTTCCTCCCACAGTCCAAAGATGTGCGGGTCAAGTGAATTGGCCATGCTAAATTGCCCGTAGTGTTAGGTAAGGGGTAAATGTAGGGGTATGGGTGGGTTGTGCTTCGGCGGGTCGGTGTGGACTTTATGGGCCGAAGGGCCTGTTTCCACACTGTAAGTAATCTAATCATGGACCTTGAGCAAAACTGTGATTAATGGGAACTGGAGAACATTCTGTCCTGGTAATGGGAGCAATAGAAAAATCAGTCGCTGCAAGGTATCTTCCAAGTTGCGTGCCATCCTGACGAGGAACTAATTTGATCTTCCTTCACAAGTATTTGAAAAAAATCTTGGAATGTCCCGACAATGTGTGGATTTGCATTACTTGGATTGAAGAGAAAGATTGTAGCAGCTCTCTGGCGACTTACCCAGAGTTACTGGAGACGACAAATAAACTCTGCCCTTGCTAGTGCCTTCCAAATCCCTGGATGAATATGTCCCGTTAAAGAAAAAAAAATATGTTTGCACATTTTCATCTAACGTCTCGGAAAGCTAAGACCTTGCTGGATGAGTATGATGCCAGTGACATCAGGAGCATGACAAGACATTGATAACAACTGGAATCGTTAATTCTGTCTGTTAGTTACAAATGATCGATTGTGTGATGTCAGTGCAACTGAGTTCCACATTTTCATAATGCGTAATGGTAGTCATTCTCATATTTTTAAAATTTTCATTCAGAATCCATTACCAAATACTCGAGAGCCAACAGAAATGGCAGCTTCACTGTTCCCTTTCAGATCAGACAAATATCCACAGACCAAAAGACTAAGTAAGTTGAAAGTGCTGGAAAACCTTAACAAGTTCTGAGCAGAGAGAAACAGATTTAACTGTTCCAATGAATCCTCAAAAGGAAACCCCCATGAGTGGTAAAGATGACTGATGAATTTTCTGCTTTCTGTTAAAGAGGCATACAGTGTGTTAGGCTTCATTTGTAGAGGGATTGATTTCTGGAGCCACAATGTCATGTTACAACTATACAAAACGCTGGTGCGAGCACATTTGGAATATTGCGTACAGTTCTGGTCCCTATATTACGGGAAGGATGTGGAATCATTGCAAAAGGTGCAGAGGAGATTTATCAGTATGTTGCCTGGTCTGGAGGGAAGGTCTTCTGTGGAACGGCTGAGAGGGGGTTGATAGAGACATACAATATGATCAGAGGATTAGGTAGGGCAGACAGTGTAAGTTGTTTCCCCTAGGATGATGATGTCAGCTTGTACCAGGGCGCATAACTACAAATTTAGGGGTGATAGATTTAAGACAGATGTCAGAGACAGGTTCTTTACGCAGAGAGTGGTAAAGGTATGGAATGCCCTACCTGCTAATGTAGTCAACTCAGCCACATTAGGGAGATTTAAACAATCTTTCGATAGGCACATGGATGATTTTGGGATAGTGTATGGGGATGAGCTGAGAATAGTTCACAGGTCGGCACAATATCGCAGGACGAGGGGCCTGTTCTGCGCTATATTGTTCTATGTTCTATATGTTGCTGTCCATATGAACAAATAAAGTGATGCAACAATGGATGTGGCTCCTCAGAAAAGTTACATTTTCTCCCTCTCTGAGCTGAAACATACAACAACGTTACCCGTGCACCAACGTGAACCATGTAATGTCTGGTTAAACATTCCCCTGATTGCATACTCCATCCCTGTTATTTGTTCCATTTAGGAGTGATTTGTAATTTATCATTTGAAAATATTTTTATAAGCGGTTTCATAATTATTGTACAATAAATTCATGTCTTTAAAGTACTGTACTAAAATGAATATATCATTTTATTATATTAAATCCTTAGTTTTATTCTCTCATCCCTTTGCTACGCCCAGCACACTCTCCTCAGTGTCCTTTATGGTTCAATGTAAACATCTCTTATTTTCAGGCCTGAAGTGCCCTGACCTTGTAGGCGTCATGAGAGCATGCATATGGTTACTTTCCAAGGTCAGAGGAGTCCAAACCAGAAGGCATAGATTTAAGGTGAGAGGGTTAAGATTATAAAGATACCTGAAGAGTAACTTTTGTACACAGAGGGTAGTGTGTGCATGGAACGAACTGGCAGCGAAGGTGATGGAGGCTGGTACAATGACAACATTTAAGAGGCAATGGATGAGTATGTGAAAAAAATGAGAGGATTATGGGTCTAATGCTGGCAAAGAGTACGACATCAGATTGGAATATCTGGTCGGTGCAGATAAGCTGGACTGAAGGGTCTGTTTCCGTGCTGTATGACACTGTGATTCCATCAGGCTTTCATTCCAGCAAAGAGTAAAGTGAAACCTCAGTGAAAAGCTTCTAAAACCATTGCATATTTTTCTTTCAGTTTAGGGGTTCATTACTAGACACAATACATCAGATGTAGTCTCAGCATTGTCATGTACAAATGCAGTAATACATCCTAATGATTTAACCCAATAGCCTTTGCATAAAACAGCAAGATTTGATACCCTTTCCTAATAGTTGGCTGAAACTGCTGACTAGTTTTATGTGGCTCATGTACTGGAATGCACAAAACATTATGTACCAATGAGTTCTGTGATTTTCTCTCCATTTAAGTAGGTTACTGTTATTTTCTCTGTTCAACACAACACTGACTTTTCTTAACATACATTATACTGTTTTCTGCCAATGTTTTGCTCACTAACTTCCCCTGTCTATATCCCATTGCAGAGTCTCCATGTGCAGTTAAATGACTACCTTGATGAATGAGCTAACTGAGCTCCACGCCAATCAGTCCTCTCATCCAAGTCATTGGTATAGATTGTAAATAGTTGATAATCTCACACTGATCCCCGAGGAACTCCACACAGTTACAACTTTACAACCTAAATATCCCGAATGTTTATTCCCTGATAGTTAATCGGGTTTCCCCTGTTGCTGAGCAGCAGGCTAGAAAGGTTGGATAGCCTCATCCTACACTGTGTAATGTACTTCGCCAGTTGAATGACTTCAATCTATTTATATGTATATACTTGGGGGGCGGAATGGTCTCCTCCTGTCTCATTATAACGATGTTAAATGGCTTAATGGGATCTTTCTTTACTTCTGTAACATTACGGAGTGCTTGAGAGAACAACACATTGGTTAGGAGCAGCAGTTGTCCACTCAGCCCCTCGAGCCTGTTGCACCATTCAGAATGTGCATTGTTAACGTGATTGTAACTACACATCCCCTTCCTGTCATTCCTAATAAATATGGATTCTCCAGTTCATCAAATTTCTATGGAACGCAACCTTGAGTGTTTTCTGTAATCCAGTCTTCACTGCTCCCTAGGGATGAGAACATCACAGATTATGTTCTCATCTCTAAAGAGAAAGGAGCAGTCTGAAATGGAAAGGTCCTTATTCTCAAAATGTGTTCCCCTCAAACCAATCACCACTCTTTTGATGTATAAGGAGTCGACAATTAGAAACAGATATCGCCCACTCAGCCCCTCAAACCTGTCCACATTCCCATTAACTCTCCTAAACCAAATACTTATCAAATTCAATCTCCACTGACCTCGTGGAAAGACAATTCCAGGAAAGATCATATGAGCAATGAACACTGGAGGAGAATGAGGCCATTCAGCCCATCTTTACTGCCATGACATTTGATCATGGCTAAAATATTTCTGAACCCCATTCTCCTGCCTTCTCCGACTAACAAATGATAACTTATTAATTAAAAACGTATATATCTCTGTATTAAAGATGGCGTGTACCTGTACATGGTATTATGTTTGAGTATTTATGTGTAAACCTCCGTATCTACGTGCACATCTCTGTGAGCATGTGTTATGTGTGTTAGTGTCAGTATCTCAGTTTGTGTGTGCCTCTGTCAGCATCTCTGTGCAAACATGTTTTTGAAGTAAATAGATTGAGCTTGGAATCAAAATCTTCCTCCTCCTCTCTCTCCGTCTGCCCCTGTTATTCATAGAGTTCATAGAATCGCTACAGTGTGGAAACAGGCCCTTCAACCCAACATGTCCACACTGACCCTTCGAAGAGTAACTCACCCAGACCCGTTCAAATGCTATCTTACACTTACCCATGACTAATGCCCCTAACCTAAATATCACTCGGCACTATGGACAATTTAGCATGTCCAATTCACCTAACATCCACAACGTTGGACTGTGGGTGGAAACCAGAGCACCCAATGGGAACACGCAGACATGGCGAGAATGTGAAACTCCACACAGGCAGCTGCCTGAGGATGGACACGAGCGCTGGTGCCTGGTGCTGTAAGGCAGCAGTGCTCGCCTCTGAGTTTTGTGATTAGATTTCCCTCTGCTGGACTACCACACCACTGCATCGGTGACACAGTTTTTAACTCTGAGAAGATAATAAATCCTTTGCTGTGACTCGGTCAAATTGCATGGCCGTTTGATTTTTCAAACAATATCTTTGGAATCACAGAGCAGTGTTGTCTGATACTAAGCAATGTTGTTCCTGCGTCATTACCAACACTTTTTCCGGAGTTTTCAATACATTCTCAGGTAACTTTTAAGCATTGAAAGTCACAGAGTGAGAAATAAATTCATCTCATTTCCTGACAAAATGGTTCACTCGGAGGTGAACATTTCCATTCTGACAGGCCAAGTTTATTTGCAACCCTCCATCTACCAGCAGTTGATGATGCTGTCAGTTTGGATGGTGCTGTGAGCTGCTGCCCTCTCTCCCTCCCAGACTGAATCCTCGAAAGCTACCACCCTATGCTGCTGTCACTGCAGTAAGGTGGGATGGCCAACTATGGGAGAGATTGTGTTATTTTAAGCGCCACAGAAACTGCCAGAACTGCACCCATATACCGACACTCGACAGAGTCAAATACAGACACACAGGTACAGTGGGGGAGATGGGTATTGGGCACTCCACCACCCGGCTTGGCCCTTTCTGTCCTATTCCAAGCTGTCTCTCATGGAATCGGAGACGGGGAGGGATGGAGTGAGGGTGGGAAAGGGTGACCTTGTTTTTAGTGCTGGTGTTGGTCGGAGGGGGAGATGGTGACGTGTTCAGAGGGAATCAGTGTTGCATCCATGTGGTGCTATTAGTGAGGGACGTATAGTAGAGGGGAAAGAAAGAGCAAGAGAGGGAAGATGATGCATGCTGCCGTGAGGGTGTAGAGCATGAGCCTTGTTCGGGGTTTGGTGCTATAACAGATATACAGAGATTGTGAGGGAGCAGAAAATACAGTGAGCCTTATCCTGACAGCGTGGGGAAAGATATTGATGATTGTCCTGTATTGATGGACATTTCTTAAGACCGCGGATACTGCACTAATCTGGGTGGTGAGCTCAGACCATGCTCGATGGGTCTGGTGCTGTGGCCCTCTCTGGGAAGAGAATGGTACCTCTCTGTACTAGCCCATTCACCAGGTCCTCAGTGCTCCTGTCGACAAACTTCGGTGTAATTGTCCCTATCTGCCATGCTCAGGGCAAGCTGTGCAAGGCAGCTCCAACCTGAGAAGGCTCAACTATGTGCCCATTGGCCTTTTAAAGACGGCACCAGTGCTAGGGGTCACAGAGTATCCGGGGTATCCGGGTAATAGTGAGTACTTCCAGCCATGATGGGTAGGAGAATCGGCTGGCATTGAATGAGAGGGACACCATGGGGTGGGCTGGGTAGTTACTGAGGTGAGTTTCATAAGATAGCACCAGGGAACTAGCTCAACCTCGTGAGGACATCCCTCTGTCACACTCAATGAAAATGTCGCTGAGTAAAATTATTGTTAGATTCAACCCAATGAGTCAAAGATTCTGCTGACCCCAATCCAAGTTACAACGCTGCAGCTGCTTGACCAATGCTCTCCATCACAGAGAAGGAGCTAAAGTCACCTTACCCTTTGGAGATACGGCAGTGTGGAGGGGTGGTTGAGGTATCATGGAGCACTTTATGGCAAGTCATCATAATTCAATTAGATTTAAAACAGAGTTTGAAAATGATGAACCAGGACTAAAACTTAAAGTTCTAAATTGTTGAAAAGCCAATTTTGGTGATATTGATTAAGAATTTTCCAAATTCGATTGGGACAGATATTCGCAGCCAAGAGGGTCAGTTGAGAAGCGGGAAGCCTTCATAAACGAGACGTCAGGAATAGAGAGACACTATGTCCCTGTTAGGGTGAATGGTAAGGATTGTCAGTGTAAGGAATGCTGGAGGATTGGAGAAATTGAGGTTCTGTGCACGGATAAAAGGGAAGCATATCTCAGGTATAGACAGCAGGAATTGAGGGTTTTTTTCCTTAATTCATTCGCGGGATGAGTGCGTCCCTGGCTAAGCAAGCATCTATTACCCATTCCTAATTGCCCAGAAGGCAGTTGCCAGTCAACTACATTGTTGTCGGTCTGGAGTCGCATATAGGCCAAACCAGGTAAGGATGGCAGATTGTTTCCTTAAAGGATGTTCATGAACCAGATGGACTTTTCCAACAACCGGAATGGTCGTCATTAGCCTCTTAATTCCTTATTTAAAGTGAATCACTAGAAGAGTCTGAAGGCAAATAGAGTATACCTAAGAGGGAAATTGGGAGCATAAAAATGGGACATGTGATAGCTTTGGCAAATAGAGTTAAGGAGAATTTCAAAGAAATTCTACAAATACGTCAACGACAAAAGACTAATCGTGGCGCGAATAGGACATCCTTAAAGACCAGCAAGACTGCCCATGTGCAGAACTACAGGAAATGGGGGAGGTAGTGAAAGAATATGTTGTATTGTTATTTACTGTGGAGGAGGATATGGAAGCTAGAGAACTTGGGAAATAAGTCGTGACATCTTGGAAAGTGTTTGTATAACAGAGGAGCTGCTGGATGTCTTAAAACATGCAAAGGAAGGAAAATGTCCTGGTTTTTATTAAATGCACTCTCGAACTCTGTGGGAAGGTAGGGAAGTGATTGTTGTGCCCCTTGCTGTCATCAATAGCCACAGGTAAAGTGCCACAAGACTGGAGGATTTAAGATGGGTAATAAGGAAAAGCCAGTGAACCTGACGTTACTGGTGGGTGAAGTGTTGGAGGGGATTATGAGGCATAGGATTTTCACGCATTTTGAAAGGTAACGACTGATTAGGGATAGTCAACATGACTTTGTGTAAGCAATATTGTGTCTCACTGACTTGACTGAGATGTTTTTGAAGAAGTGACTAAGAAGATTAATTGGGATAGAGTGGTGTACATTATTGATGTGGAATTCAGTAAGGCATTGAATAACATTGTGCATGGTTAACTGTTTAACAAGGTTGGTTAATATGAAATACATGGAGAACTAGCCATTTGAATACAAAACTGGCTCAAAGGTCGGAGACTGGGTGGTGGTAGAGGGTTACAATATCCTGGCAAAGGATAACAATGCCCCCCTTCCCCCCCTGCGGTGCAGATAGTCAAGTTTATTGAGTAATCCAATAGCACGGCCTGCAAAGCCCTGCATTTTAGCCGTTACCTTACCACAGTTTATGGTGTCTGAGCTGGTTCTGTGAGGCAGATTCAGAATTTGAGGAAATGAACCATTCCAGCAGATCTGGCCATGTTTCGATTCAATGTTTGATTTCTTGGGATTGGACTCACCATTGTCTCACTTATCCCGTTAGTGCAATCCCCCATCTCCTTATCCATATTTTCACTAAGTTAGCAGTTAATAAGTCATTTGTTTTTTTTTGTCTGCATCTTTCCCTGGCTTTAGTTTTTGACTCCCTCATGCATCGAGTGCTGGCATGGTGAAACTCAGTATCATTGGAATGGCATGTGTCAGGCTGTTGTTCACTTTCCGATGTGTCCCATGTGGTGTTCCATGGACAGGGGTGTTCCTGCAGATCTGACTCTCATATTTGAAACTTGGTATGCTCCTATTCACGGAATGCCTCTGTTTTTCTCTCTCAGTTGATTGTGCGGTCAGTAGCACGAGGAAAATACTGGAGTATAATTGTAAAGCAACAGGCATCTAACTTGTAGCTGAGGAGCCTCTGACTGACTCTTGTTTCTGATAAGGTAGTGGATATGCTAGGGATGAGTTGCTGGAGGTTGTGTTGTGAGCTGCCTCAGACATTCAGAGAGACCTGAGGATTTGGTGACCCAACTCTGGATGGAACATGGGGACGGTAGTTTCCGGGTCTGTAACATGAACAACAAATGGAGCAAAGGCTGCAGAGAGGGGAAGCTCTGAAACCATGGAGTGAGGGCGTGTGGGGAAATTTATCTGCTTATTTGTCTGGTTTTTTTATGCCTGGATAAGCACACCCTCTTACTCACCACGTTACATAGGCTGATGGACACTCTCCGTATCTGCTCCACTCACGCTCTCCCTCTCTCACATGCGCACACGTGCACTGCACTCTGTCACATGCACACATGCACATGCAGCCTCTCTCTATCCCTCCCGCACTCACACACACAAAGTCACCCTCACTTTCTCTCAAGTGCACAGTGTCTCTCTCTCTCTCTCCCCTTCACACAGACAGGCCATCTCTCTCACACATTTGCACACGCAATTGAACCACATGTATGCAAATATACATCTGCGGGGTGCTTTTGCATTTGCCCATTTGTATTTGCAGATGCTTTTTATTTTGTAGCAAAAACGTACAATTTGTCGATGTGATATTTTACAAACTCTGAGCTTGTAAGTAAAACCAATCTGACTCCAGATGAAGACACAGACAGCGTCCAAACAAGGTCTCACGCTTAGAATACATTGTCTGGCCGCAAGTGTTACTTCATTTATCTGATGCTAGTTCCAGGTAGTGACTTGAAATAATTTCTGCGATTTGCATATTAATCAATCAAACTTGCACCTCCATTCTAACTGATTTAGCATTTAAAAGTCATCTTAGGTGTGCACAGTTCATGTGCATAAGTTGTACTACCCTTTGATCTTTTCCTTATAACTTCTGTGTTTAAGGTCTTCCTCTCTCTTCCACCTAATGAAGGAGCAGCGCAATGAAACCTTGTTGTTACAAATAAACCCATTAGACTCTAACGTGGTGTCGTTTGATTTTTTACCTTGTCCAACCCAGTCCAAAACCAGCGGCTCCATATCATGGTGTTTACTGGTTAGCTAATCCTCTCCATTAACAAATAAATTGTTCCTAATCCTATGTGTTATTGTCTTGCATATTAATGTTTTGCGAGGCACTTTGTGCACTGATGTCCGGAAGTCCAGATAGAATACATCTATATGATTCCCATTTTCCACCTTGCTTATTACGTTTTTTTTTCCCCAGAAGCTGGTAAGCCCGGGTTGTTTACTTTGGAGCAGAGAAGACTGAGGGGGATGTGATTCAGAAGGATAAAATTACAAAGGGCATGGACAGGGTGGATAGACAGCAGTGTTCATATTAATCAAATGGCCAAAAACAAAGGAACACACTTTAAAATGAAGGGTTTGAGGATTAGAGAGGATTTGAGGATTTTTTTCACCCAGATGGTGTTGGGGTCTGGTATGTACTTCCTGAGAGGGGAGTTGTTACGGTATCCACATAACAGCTAAATAGGACTTGGGCGAGCTTTTGAAGTGTTATAACATTCCTGCCTGCAGGCTTCATGTTGGAGAGTGGGACTGGTGTAGGTAATGCTGTATTTCGGACAGTACAAAGATTATGCTCCTATGACTTTATGGTGTGGACATGGATTAATGGGTTTCTGAAGAGAATATTAACAAGAATTATAAGGGTGAACTGTCAATGGAAAGGGTGAGAGAAAACAAGTGCATCTTCGTTACAGTCTGAACACAGAGGAAGATGAATAGAGAATAGGGTAATAGCAGAACTCTGAAGCACTACTTCAATTCAGTCTTCACTGAAGAAAACAAACCAAACAAATCAAATTTCCCAGAAAGACTGGAAATCTTATGTCTCGAGAGAATAATAATGAAATTAATAAATAAATGCTTTGAGAGAAATTATTTGGACTGAAAGTATGGTTGAATTTAGAATGCAGATGGAAGGTGAGAAGGTAAAGTCCAATACCAGGATTCCGGGCTTACTCAAAGTAGGCAACAATAGGATGAGGGAAGAGTTGGCTGAAGTTGACTGGAAGCTAATATTTATAGTGGAACCATTGATGAACAGTGGATGGCTTTCGAAGAAATTTTTCCAAGTGCTCAGCAGCATCATGTAATAGTGAAATGGAAGGAATGTAGGAAAAGGGGTAATCTGCCATGGACGTCTCAGGAAATAAGGGAGGCGATCAGAATAAATAAATGGTATAAATAATGGCAAAGACCAGTGGGAGACTAGAAGATTGTGAAAACTTTAAAGGTCAAAAGTGAGCAACAAAAAAGTTATCAAGAAACATAAGATACATTATGAGAGTAAACTACCTCAGAATATACATTCAAACAGCTACCCTTTGATCTCTTTTAAATCTCTTCCCTCTCACCTTAAACCTATCCTCTCTTGTATTGGACACCTCCACCCTGGGGAAAAGACCTTGTCTATGTATCCTATCCATGGCACTCATGATTTTATAAAGCTCTGTAAGGTCATCCCTACCTCTCCTTATATATATAAACATCCCATTTTAAATACTTTTGTCCCCCTTCCAGGTTATAACCTCCTACCTATAGCAGGGCGACAAGAATTGTACTCAGTACTCCAAATGTGGCCTTCCCATCGTCTTGTACAGCCACAACATGATGCCCCAATTCCTAAAGACAATGCTAAACCGATGAAGGTATGCTTGCCTAATGCCTTCTTCACCGCACTGTCTACCTGCGACTCCACTTTCAAGGAACTATGTACCTGCACCCTAGGTCTCTCTGCTCGAATATACTCCCCAGTGTCCTACTGCTAACTATATAAATCCTGCTCTAGTTTGTCTAACAAACTGCAACACCTCACATTTATCTGCATGAAGCTCTACCTGCCAATCCTCAGCCCACTTTCCCAGTTGATCAAGATCTCATTGTTCTCTAAGATAACCTTCTTCACTGTCCACTATTAACACCAATTTTGGGGGTTTTGTGTACGAACTTACTATCCATTGCTCCTATATTTTCATCCAAATAATTTACATTAACAATGAACAGCAGCAGCCTGGTCCTTGTGGCACACCACCGGTCACAGGCCTCCAAGTGAAACAACAGATCTCTCCCAGCACCATCTAACCCCTAGTATCAAGCCAATTTTGTATCTAATTGGCTTGCTTTCCCTGATCCTCTGCGATGTAACCTTATTAATTAGGTTACCACGAGGAACCTTGTTGGGCCTCACTAAGGTTCACGTAGACAACGTTTGCTGCTTTATCTTCATCTATCTATGGGCGGCATGGCGGCTAAATGGGCGGCTCATTGGGCGGCGCGGTGGCTCAGTGGTTAGCACTGCTGCCTCACAGCGTCAGGGCTCCGGGTTCAATTACCACTTGGGGTATCTGTGTGGATTTTGTACATTCTTCCTGTGTTTGCGTGGGTTTCCTCCAGATGCTCCAGTTTTCTCCCACAGTCCAAAGATATGCAGGTTCTGTGAATTGCCTGTGGTGTTAGGTGGATTCATCAGGGGCAAATATAGTGGGGTTGGGTTTCTCTGCGAAGGGTCGGTGTGGATTTGTAGGGCCGAGAGGCCAATTCCCACACTGTAGGTAATCTAATCTACTCTCCGGACCACGTCTTCACAAACTGAAAGCTAGTTTTGAGACGTGGATTCCCAGACACAAAGCCGTGCTAAATATCCCCAATCAGTCCTTGCCTTTCCAAATGCATGTAAATCTGCCTCTCGGAATCTCCTACAAGCACTTACCCACCCTTGATATCAAATTCACTGGTCTGTAGATTCCTGGGTTGTCCTTGCATTCTTGTTACACATAATGCAACAACATTACCTGTCTTCTTGTCCTCCAGCACCTCAACCGTGACTGACAATGATACACAAAAGAAAGTCAAGAGAACTACAAATTTCCTAAACGAGAAACAAAGACAGAAATGTGCTGGAAAAGCTCAGAAAGTCTGTAAGCATCTGCGCAGTGAAATCATAGTTAATGTGTTACAACACAGGGTGAAACCCCGCCCCTCCCCAACCCATGCGCTAACTTAAACTTGCAACATGGAAAAGATTTAGCCCGCGCAGTAACCTATAAAAATTCGGAAGGCCAAGAACCATCCTAAAGGTCAGTATTTAAAATAAAAAAAAACTTTTTAAAAGTCTAACAGAGATTAATAAACTAACAACTACTTGCAACCCCTTTCTCTGACTATCTTTTACTTTCCCTCCTGCAATACTGGTCCAATAAAAACACCCCCATTAAGATTGACCAAAACATCCAAATTTCAGAACCATCCAGCTGTCGAATCATCTCTTTGTATCTTCCTCTATTCTATTTGCTTCACCTTAGAGTTTCTGTTTCACAGCTCATTGATAAATAAAGCTACATTTAAGAGAGCTATTCTCTGGGCAGTCTGCCTATGTTGCTGGCATGGCGGTTCTCCCCCAACTTTCGATTTTTTTTGGCTTTATACCCCAAAACAGGGGGTCAATTCATTTTTTAAAAAATTGTCAAAATGCCAAATTCAAACTCGAGTGTAGTTTAGTTTCTTAGGACATAATTTAAAGTGATTGATCAATTTTGATTTTATTTTTGTCTCATAGCAAACCACGTTCTGCCAGCTTCTGTTCCAAATGTACATTCTAAATATTGCAGAGGTCACTGTGTTTGTAAACCCTTCAAATCCCTTAAAGGTACAGTACCCTTTACACGTTCCTAACACCTTCCCTCTCAAAGAAGAACCATCATAATGAAACAGTGGTATCATTTGGTTTCTATTCTTTAAGCACATTACCATAACATACAGATATTTTAAACTTAAGTGCACCTTAACTTCTTCCCATATGCCTATATTTATCATTGTATAAATACAAATCTTGTCTAAACTTTACCAGTTAAATCTGTGAGAACACATCTATGATTACATTTTTAATGCATGTTATATGTACAATTTTTAGATTAAAAGTCTGCAATCTTTGACTCCAATGTAATAGTCTTTAAAGATTTCAAAGAATATATGCAGATTGGGATCCGTGCACACAACCGTCTCCAACACGCTGTTTGTGAGTACACTTTAAAATATTATAAGGCTAGTAACAAACTCATGACTTTTTCTCAGTAATGAAATATTTTCTCTGGTAGATGTTGAGTTTCCTTGAAAAGTGCAATCCTATCTCATGGTCCTATTGCAGTATAGCTCCAACTCCTATGTCACTCACGTCGATGGCAACTTTGAAAGTTTTGAAGGGTTTGGTGTAGCTGAAACTGGTTTGGTGGACAATATTTCTTTTTAATGGTCGAATGCCTCCTGGCATTATTCTATCCACTAAAACTTTGTGTTCTTCAGCAAGTCGGTTAACGGTGCCACAACACTGCTGACGTTCGGATCAAACTTCCGATAGAGTTCCTCGGAAACTTTTGGCTTTTTATTCTATGGGGTGAATCTTCCATGACCGATATTTTGTCGCAAGAATTCAGTTTTGTTTAATTTTATCACCAGGTTTGTCTCCTGTACTCGTTCAAAAGGCTCTGCCAACTGTACCAAGTGATCTTTCCAGAACTAACGAAAGATCACTACGTCTTCCAAATGGACTGCACAGTTTTTAATCAGGCCACAATTCTGTCTATGAGTCTTTGGAATGGGTTGGGTGGGTTTGTCATTCCAAAGCGCATCACTTTGAATTGATACAGTCTATTTGGCGTTACAATTCAGAAATGTCTTTCACCATCTCTGATAAAGGTACCTGACAGAAACTACGTATTAAGTCCAACTTGGCGATGTAACTGACTTGTCCAACTTTCTCAATACAGTCCTCTAATGTCCGAATTGGATATAAATCTGATTTTGTAACAGTGTTGACCAATAATCCAGCCAAAATCATTGAGTCCCATCCGGTTTGGGAACTAAGATGGTCAGCGAGCTCCACACACTCTGGCTTGGTTAGATGATGACCTCATTGAGCATGACCTCCACCTCCTTCTGGGCCGGTCTGGCTTTGAGAGGATTAAGACGATATGGATGTTATCAGAACAGTATTCCGAAGTCTACTTCAAGAACAATAACATTAGTCCTCCCCATATTATTCTCACATTTGTCCTCATAGTGCAATAACAACCTTTCAACTGCGTTCAATGCTCCTGAGACAGCGTCCACTGCTCAAAGACTTGGACTTTTAACCATAGTTTGAGGCATGTCAAAATTCGCAACATTTGGATTTGATTCCTCACTCTGTGGGGCAGTAACTAACACCTGTTTTTCCAATTCTTTCTCTCGTCTACTTTTCAGGAGGGGTCGTACACTTTCAGTTATAACCCAAAAGGAGGGATCTTCGAATATGGGAATTGGCAACTGAGGTGCTAGTTTCTTTACTGCCTGTGGTCTACCTACTATTTGGCATGTATGACATGTTACCAAAAGTTAACCACATCTGTGTGCATTCCAGGTCAATAAAAATGTTTTTGTCCCTTAGCCTGAGCCTTTCGTACCACTCGGTGTCCTCCCACAGTAGGTCACGTGTCACCTGTAACACTTCCTGTCTCTATGCCACCGGCAACATAATATGGTGCACTTCAGCACATTACTCCTCTGCACTAACCTGCCGCAGTCTTCACTTCCATCTTAGGATGCGATATTTCTGGTAATAACCCTCAGGAACATCTCTGCCTCACTTTCAGAGTGCACATCCACATATATATCTTTTATCATCTTGCCTGTCTGTTGCAAATCCCTTAGCCTTTCAGGACCAACCATCTTTGTCTGACCCTCTGTTTGTTCATGTTTTCCCTGGACCAATACGTTAAACAAGATGTCAGCTAACTGAACCTTAACTCCTTCATCGTTGTCTTTAGTTTGTGCTTCCTGCTGTGACTTATGATAGTGGGATCTGGTTACTGTACAGTCTGGGAAAATACCAGTATATTTCTGTTTTGACTCCTCGGATTCTTGGTCTTCTTGGGCTTCTGCACAACAAGGGGTATCGCTACCAACTTGGACCCTGCTAAACCATTATCAAGAACAAACTGGATTCCTGGGACTGACATTCTGTCAGTCATTCCCATGGTTACTTCCACAGACTGGAGTAGGCACTCCAACCTGATCTTATGGAGAGGAAAGTTAAATTTCTGTTCAACTATCCCACAAATTGCGACACTCTCGGGTAACAGATCAGAAAGACTGCAAATGTTTTCATCTCTTACTATTAGAAACTGGTTAGATCCTGTACCTGTCAAAATGATAACTTCTTCTCCTTCTCACCCTGTTGTTTCTGAGTAAACTATACTCAAAGAGGCGAATTCTTTGTAGCGATCAGATGTTAACTCCATACCTGGCCCCTGCCTAGGCTGTGCACTTTTCAGCAGCTTTTCGGTTCTTGCTGGGGTTTCCTTTAATACTTTCACTAATGTCATTGGTTTAACTTATTTTACCACATCTTCTCCCACAATGCCTTTCTTAATGACCAGCACTGTGACCTTACATGTCCCATCTTATGGCAGTGAAATACCTTTTACCAGTGCCCTTCTGAAACCACCGGCACTGAAATCTTCTGTGTTCCACTCTATGACAGTAAAAATACCTGAGGCCTTTCATCTCCTTTCCATTCTCTTGGGCATATTCTTTAACCTGTGGTAAACTCTTATTCTCTACTCATTCTTTTATACTATAGCATCCCCCCTTCTCGCAAATTCTGTCCCTCGCAGGAAGAAATTCTGGCTGGAAGCTTGTCTTATGCAGTAACATGCATTCATCTGCTAATTCTCCTGCTCTTCTCAATTCCTGAACTTTCTGTTCCTCCACATGATTTCTTATCATCTCTGGAAGTGAGTTCTTCAACTCCTTCAGCAGATTAATCTCCATTAGAGCCTCATATGTCACATCTATCTTTAAAGCAAACATCCATCTATCAAAATGCCTATATTTAGTTCTTTCAAACTCAACATAAGTCTGACTTGGTTCCTCCTTTATGTTTCTGTTCAGCTGTCAATGTTTCTGGTACCAATTTGTGAGCACTTCAAACAACTTTTTTGACGTCTTCAGAATCTCTTAACTCCTCATTTGACAGCGGACAATATACTTCACTCACCCTACCTACCAGTTTATTTCGAACTAGCATCCCCCATAAATCCTTGGACCATTCCATCTGCCTAGCCAAGTTTTCAATGAAATAAGATTAGATTAGTTACAGTGCGGAAGCAGGCCCTTAGGTCCGAAAAGTCCACACGGATCCACCCGAAGTACTCCCAGACCCGTTCCCCTACATTTACCCCTTTACCTAACACTACGGTCAGTTTAGCATGGCCAATTCTCCTGACCTTCACATCTTTGGATTGTGGGAGGAAACCGGAGCAAACCCACGCAAACACGGGGAGAATGTGCAAACTCCACACAGTCAATCGCCTGAGGCGAAAATTGAAGTCGGGTCTCTGGCGCTGTGATGCAGCAGTGATAACCATTGTGGCACGGTGCCGCCCTTCATCTCTACTGCTTCAACATTTTTCTCATCAAAATGTGCCAGCGTTTTGACATAATTGTATGTATTGCTATCTTCCCTTTTAATCTGCATCCTATTAACTTGACTTTGCTGACTAAATCGCAACATCCCAAGTTCAAATTCTCTCTCTTTTTGCTCAGCTGTGAACCTTCTCTTTCCCTTTTTTTTCTCTCTCTCTCTTTTGTCTTGCTTTCTGTTTCTTCTCTCTCTTTTTCTCTCTCCCTTTGGTTATCTTTACACTCCATTTCCCTCAACTGTAATTTAAGTTTTTTCCACTGTACTGCCCTTGTCTGTTTCTCTGACGCACCTTCGTGTTTGAGTAATTCCCTGACAATTTCAGCTTTACTTTTTCTTTGGTTAAACACAAAACTATGCTCTTCGCTAATTCTAAAAGTTTGGCCTTTACCATTCTTTCTAAACTTTCTTGGCAAATTTGAGAATCATCTTCAAACCTCTCTCAAAATTTTAAGAGCCATTTCTCTCACATTTAATTTATCCAATCACACGTTTCGACATTCTATTTAAAGATCTCAGACACTAACATGCAAATGTTTAAATATACTGTGCTTTTTTCATACCTCAAATCTATTCAAATCTACCCAGATCACAGTTTAGATTTGTCTAAACCTTTTCAAATCGCGGACGAAAGCCCCCAAGCTATTACAACACAAGGTGAACACCTCTGCTAATTTGAACCAGCCTCACAGAATAAGTTCACCTCTTGCAGTAATCTCCTAAGTTTTGAGAGGCAAAGATCCATTTGCAGAGTTACTATTGAATGTAAAAAGAACAACTTTGTTATTTAAGTACGATAGAGAATAATAAAACAAAGAACTATTTAGAAATCCCTTCGGTTAAAAGTTTGTTTTACCTCCCACTCTACAATACTGGTCTGATTAAACAAAAAAAAAATAAAATTTACAAAACATATAATCATGTTTCAAAACCAGTCACCTTTGTCGATTCTCCTTTGTAGATTTTACTCTAGTTTGGCTTCGATGTTCTGCTGTGCAAATTTCTTACAGACAGGTACCTTCAGGAAGCTCTTCAGCGTGCAGTCTATTTTTGTGGATGCCCTTGGCAGTGTTCCCTTTTAAATATTCAAAATGTTCGCTTTTATACCTCAAAACATCGGTTCATTGATTTAGATGCCATCAAATACATTATATTTCAAACATAATTTGTTTTCAGTATGTTGGGGTATGATTTGAACTGACTGGCCGAATTTGAAATGGTTTTTGTTCGTGGCAACTCAGCCTCACTATTGATTTCACGGTCAAATGTTACGTTTTAACTTCTTTCATAACACTTTGTGCCAGTTTTCAGTCTCTCTTAAAGGTAACATATACCTCTACACATTCATTAGAAAATCTTTTATCTGCCCTGCGTAGCTTTCCATACAGTTGATCAACTTAGTGAGTTCACATAATAGTCTTTCCTGTTCCAAAAATAGACCCATTTTCTCTCATTCTTCCTTTACCTAAATCCTTCTTTCCAATCATTCCAATTACTTACAATGTCACTGGTATTCTTCGACAATGTAATGCAAAGTGTGTGAGATGACAGAATGAGATGTAATCACATTCCTACATGAAGGAGTAAATATACAACGTTTCCAATCTTTCTGGTATCAAGAAAGACGTAACAAATCTCCTTTATTCATGGCTTGGGAAAGTGAACAAATGATGTTCATGTACCGAACAGCAGTAATACAATGAACCTTTACTGGGACCATTGAACGACCAAATATTTAGTTTTCTCCCTAGAGGTTAAATTCGTTTTTTTTTCAATTCTGTGATGCATACGTTTTTATCAATATGCAATCATCATCGGTGACAAAACCAGAAGTTGCTGGAAATGCTCAGTAGTTCTGGCAGTGTCTCTTGTGAGAAAGCAGATTCAACATAGTGCCAAGGAATGGGTGTGGGTTGTTTATTTTTTTGCCAATAGGGTTCAGCGATGTGCCGGTTCGATACATCGGTCAGGGGTAAATGCAGAGTAATAGATTAGAGGAATGGGTCAGTGTGGGATACTCTTCAGAAGATCAGCGTGTACGTGCTGTGTGAATTGGCCTGTTTCCCCACTGTCGGGATTCTATGATTCTCTGATTTCTTCATACAGAGGGCGGTCAGCGTCAAGATCAAGAATGGCTCTGAGCATGTTCAGGGCATATTGAAGTGGGAGGGTAAACAGCCAGCGGTCGTGATTCACATTGATACCAATGATATCGGTAATAAAAGTGAAATTTTGAAAGGTCCTGCAAAGAAAGGTAAGGGAGTTAGGGGTAAATTTACAAGCAGGATCGCCAGATTGTAATCTTGGGATTACTTCCCGGGCAACTGGAAGTGAGACAAAGAAGAGGAAGATAGCACGGTTGAATATGTGGCAACGAGCTGGTTTGGGACGATTGTTTCTGATTTCTGAATGATTCGAATCGCGTCCAGTGCACGTGAGAGCTGTACAAAAAGGGAAGTGTGCGCTTTAACTGGAGGGGCCCAAACATCCTGGAAGGGAGGTGTGTTCACGTAGATTTAAGCTAATGATACAAGAGGCTGGGAACCAAAGCAGCAGGTCAGAAACAGAGCAGAAAGTAAATGTTTATCGAATAAACAGGCAGAGCCAGTTAAATAACCATGCTGAGGGAAGGAATCATGACAATTTTAAAAATCTGAACGTGGTCTCACCATTAATCTGTAAACTGTAGAAAACCTTTCCTATTTCTAAATGTATTTGGCGTTAACGTATTTCAAGATTTATATTCCCTCTCGAAGAGTATGATGTTGATGCAGAGGTTTGTTTTGTGATCCAGGTTCCCCATTCCTCGTGTTCCAGTTTCACAGTCTGTTCATTGAAATAATACACTGTTATCCCATTCAACTCGCCAAGGTGCTGAAACGCAGATACATTTTCCCAACTATGATCCAAAGACCAATATTTCGAAAGAACAAAGTAAATTTAAAGCCAAGGAACAGGCTGTTCGGCCCTCCAAGCCTGAGTCGATCCAAACGTACTGTCTAAACCTGTCACCCAATTCCTAAGGATCTGCATTCCTCTGCTCCCCACCTACCTATGCATCTGTTCAGACGCATCTTTAAAGAATCTACCGTGCTTGTCTCTACCACGTCTGCAGGCAACGATTTCCAGAAACCCACCACCCTCTGTGTGAAGCAATTACCATGTATACCCATCTTAAACTTTTCACCTCTCACCTTGAAAGCCTGACCTCTCGTCATTGAATCCTTAACCCTGGGAAAAAAAGCTTAAATCCATCTATCCTGTCGGTATCCTTCATAATTTTGTAAACCTCAAACATGTTCCCCCACACCCCATCTCCTTTTTCTACTGAAAACAAACCTAACTTACTCAACCTCTCTTCACAGCTAACACCTTCCATATCGGGCAACATCTACGTTAACCTTCTCTGCAACCTCTCCGGTGTCTATTCCTTTATCAAAATGATTTTCAATTTTTAGAACTGCTGAAGGGAATTGTCTCTCTGAGAAAAATGGCAGAGCATTCAATTTTGGACACTTGGGATAATTCTCATGTTCGGCAGCGTTTGAGAAGATTTAGTAGAATTATTGAGACAGTGAAATCTTCTGTCAGAGGCATCAACAGGAGATTTTGTGGCAGTGACCATAGATTTAGAAAGAGTTGTTGCTTTCCCTGTGCTAGGATTAAGAACTTCTCGAAACATTTCAAGAACATTGTTAAATTTTCTTCATCAATATGTAGATGATTTTAATAGATTGAGTAGTAAAAAGTTATTTTACATATTGGTAGGAATGATATTTTTAGGGAAAGATTAAAGCAGTACAGAGTAAATTTAAGAGGTGAGGTCGAAGATTAGAAATAAAACCTTAAAAGTAGTAATTTCTGGTTTACTCCCAACGCCAACCTGAACCGAGAGGGAACAAAGGGTTAAAGGAGAAAAATCGATAGCTGAAGAGCTACTGTGTTGTCGAAGGATTTTGATTTTTGGGAGATTGGAATCTATTTTCGAATAATAGAAAGTACCTGTTCAGAAAGGATTGGTCTAATCTAAACTGGAAAGCAACCAATATCTTAGCAGTGAGATTTGCTCCTTCTATGTATGGAGACTTTATATTGATAGAGACGGCAAGGGGATATTCCAAGTAGCATTACAAATGGTAGGATGGATGTGGATGTATATGAATGTGAGGAGAGCATGTAAATTAGAAAAGAAAGACGAGAGAGTCAAAAGTAAATAGTAATTCCGAAGCACTCAATTTCATTTATTCCAATGTCAGGGGTCTCACAGGGAAGGCTGACGAACTCAGGGCATATTTAAGAACTTCGGACTGGGACATCATATTTATTACAGAAAGTTCAAAGTTTGGGAGAAGATTTGTAGCTCGGGGGCTCGTAGACAGGGGACGAAACGTCTGCAACACAAATTTCCTGCTCGGCGAACAGAACCACAACAAATTGCAGAAAGTTGGTTGAGAGATGTTCAAGTCGAGAGTGAAGTGCTGGGAAAGCACAGCAGGTCAGACAGCATGCGAAGAGCAGGACAATCGACGTTTCTGGCAGAAGCCCCTAATCAGGAATGGGCTAATGAAGGACTTTTGCCTGAAACGTCGATTTTCCTGCTTCTCGGATGCTGCTTGACCTGCGGTGCTTTTCCAGCACTACACTCTCGACTCAAATCTACAGCATCTACCATCCGCACTTTCGCCTGAGAGATGATCAAGACTGGCAATTCAATGCTCCAGGTGTAATTATCATAGACAAGATAGTGGGCGGGGAGGAGGACGACTGCCATTTTTGATTAAAGAATAAATTATTGCTGTAACTGGGGAAGATATTTCTGAAAAATCATTCAATTAAAATACGTGGGTAGTATTAAACATAAGAAATTCAATATCACTTTGAAGAGATTGCACAAAATTCTCGTATATGACAAATTGTCTAGTGAAAATATATTCGTAGAAATTTAAAAAAAGAAAGGAAAGAGCACATTGATGGTATCATATGCTCTCCATACGCTCTCCAACAGTAAGAAAGAAATTGAGAAACAAGCATGCAGGGAAATTTCGGATATATGTAAGCTTAATACGGTTTTAATAACAGCAGATTTTAATTTTCGGAAAACTGACTGAGACTACCACACTGTCAATGGGTTGAATAGTGAAGAATTTGTCTAATGTGTTCTCGAAAATTTTCTTCGTCAATATGTAGATGGTCCTAATAGAGAAGGAGCAAACCCCGACCAACTTTTGTGCAATAGGCAGGGCAAGTGACTGAAGTAAAAGTGAGGGAATATTTTGGGTATTTCAATCATAACTCTATTAGTTCCACAATGGTTATGGAAAAGAATAAGCCTTTCATATTTTTTTTAAATTGGCGTATCATAAGTTTCAATCGCAATGGACAAAGACTTTCCAAGTTTGATTGGAATAGACTATTGACAGGTAAAATGACGTTTGACAAGTGGGAGGTATTAAAAAGTGTGACGACAAGAGTTGAGAGGCATTTTGTTCCTGTTAGAGTGAAGGGTAAGGCTGTTAAGGCTAAGGAACAATGGAAAACTACAGTTATTGAGGTTAAATTCAAGAATCAAAGGAAATTTTACTTTAAATATAGACACTTCATCCAATTGAATAAAGTTAATCAATATAAAGAGTGTGGGACATTATTTCGAGAGAAATCATGGAGGTAAAAAGGAGATGTGAGATAGCATGGGCCAAAAAGTTTAAGGATAATCGGAAGGTATTGTGCAGCTACATTAAGTGCAAGAGGGTAACCAAGGACGGGCAAGGCCGCTCAAATATCATGAAGGATATTGATGTGTTGAACCCAGGAGATGGGGAATAAAATCATCCCAATCTTGATGCATCAGACAGCAGCAAACACGCACTATTGTCTGCCACTCCCATTCATCCAGATTGCATTCTCTCTGGTATTTGTCAGCCTATTGCCCCATTTGATCAAGATCCTTTTGTAATTATAGAAAACCTCCTTCACTGTCCACTGTGCCGCCAGTTTTGGTGTCATCCGCACACTTACTAACTATGCCTTCCATATTCTCACGCAAAACATTTACATGAATGACAAACAATAAAAACCTCGAACCAACCTCTGTGGAATACTGGTGGACACAAGCCTTCAGTCAAAAAAGCAACCGCCCACTATTGCTGTCTGATATTGCACCAATTGAAAGTTCTGGAGAGAAACACTACATTTCTGGCAGCATCGGGGCAGTGCGAAATGGAATAAACATTTTTTGAGTCAAATATGACTTGTTCAGAACAGGTTCATATCAGATTCGATATGTTAATTCGGTGTCTCTTCCCAGATCCTGCGTCATGTCTTGCATTTCTACATCATTTTGCATTTGCATTTCAGATTGTCACTATCTCTAATATTTTGCTTTATTGTTTGATTGGTCTAGATGTTGAACCCGGTTATATTTGGCCAATATGCTTCATTCCTGCTCCCATTACTTGTGACAGTGACACATCTATTACACTGGATTCGGTTCCTCCTTTAAGTTCTGAAAATAAATGTGTGGATGTCATCAAAGTTATTTTGATTTAAAAGGCCTTTAATTGCAGCTATACTTGAAGAAAAAATAGGAATAGTTTATTAATTATGACATTGTCTGTGTGTTTTATGACCAAAATTGTCTCCTAAGTCTCTGAACATTTTCAATATGTTTCTCTGAATAATTTCAGCAAAGATGGTTGCTGTGCAGCCCATCATCTCTGTACCAGCTCAGTATGAGCTGTATCATCACTCTTGCTCTGCTGTAACTCCCTTGTAAACCCTTATCTTTGTTATCTGTGTCTGGTTTTATTTCTGAATATCCCGTCCAGTTATAAACAATATTAACAACCTGTATAAAATGTGATTAAACAGTCTATATATAAAATATAATTCTGCTCACCACATTCAAAATTGTCCACTACTATTCACATTGTCGTTCAACATTCCATGTACAAAATGTCATCTGCTTTCTTGCTTTGCATTGCATTTCATTCCATTTGTCAGAAAGAGTGATGGTTGAATACTCGTGACAGTGAGATATTACTGTACTTCCCTCAGGTCTCCTCAGTCACTGGCCTCAGTCTTTTCTGTTTCATAGCCATTATCATATTCATTCCGTCACTGATTCATAAACCCATGTTTTTTTAGATATGTTTATTGAAGAAAAAATAAATTTTAAAACATGTTTACAATGTTACAAAAAAAAAAAAAAATGCCATTAGATATTGACTAAGTAATTACCAAAACACACGTAACACATAAAAAAGCAGAAAGAAAAAAATACTAAACGAAGAAGTAATCTAACCTACAAATAACCAAAACACATCATAGAATATTTCAGATTACTCCAAAAAAAGATAACATAGTAATTAAATAATGAAGTGCATGCTCAGAATGAATTAACATCCAGTCATAATAAAACCGGTATTCAAAGTTTGTGAGAAGTTTTGTAGCTCGGGTACTCGTTGTTGTGGTTCTGTTCGCCGAGCTGGGAGTTTTTGTTGCAAACGTTTCGTCCCCTTTCTAGGTGACATCTTCAGTGCTTGGGAGCCTCCTGTGAAGCGCTTCTGTGATGTTTCCTCGGGCATTTATAGTGGCTTGAACCTGCCACTTGCAATTGTCAGTAGCTATCTGCTGCAGTGGACGGTATATAGGGTCTGTCAGTAGCTGTCCGCTGCAGTGGCCTTATATACTCTACATAAGGCATATGTATATAAGGTATATGTATATAAGGCATATATAGTGACCCTATATACCGGCCACTGCAGCGGACAGCTACTGACAACCGGAAGCGGCAGATTCAAACCACTATAAATGCCGGAAGAATGAGCACAGAAGCGCTTCACAGGAGGCTCCCAAGCACTGAGGATGTCACCTAGACAGAGGACAAAACTTTTGCAACAAAAACAACCAGCTCAGCGAACAGAACCACAACAAAAACCGGTGTTCATGCAGGATTCCTCTCACGGGCGGGGTGCGGACCAGCCAGAGCCACGACCTCACCTAGATAAAACCCCTGATAATATAGCCGAAATATCTGTATCTATTTGTTCAGAAAGGGCTGCCATATTTTATAGAATAATTCAGTTATTTGTGGTGCACCATATTCTTTAGGAAGTCAAGGAGAATCCATGATGAACCTGTGCCAATTCGAAAGTACTGGAGGGCCCTCAGCTACCCAGTTTACTAAGATATCTTTCCTTGCACAAAAGGAGAGAATGAAAAATAATTTTCTCCCGTGCACATCCAGGGAGGGCAGGTTCGAAAAGCCTAGGAAAAGCGATACTGGATCTATTTCAATTTCCGTTCCCAAGATTTCTGTCAGTTCATTTACTACTCTAGTCCAGTATTTTCAGAACCTATGATATGTCCATAAACAGGGTGTGAAAGTGCCTACTTCTATTTTACAATGAGGACACGTTGGAGATGTGCCTGCCCTAAATTTTGTCAGTCGTTCCGGTGCTAGGTGTATCCTATGGCGTGCCTTTAGTTGAATAACTTGGGTTCTATTAAAAATAGAGAGATTTCTGGCATTTTCTCAGACATCGTCGCACATTTCTAAAGGGATTTCCAACCCCATTTCCTGATTCCATATTTTAAACATTTTTTCCATGTATTTTGATACTTCGTTCTGTAATGAGTGATAAAGAGTGCTGACCGTGGGTGGACCCATTGGCCATAACACTCTTCTTTCCCTTTCTGATTCATAAGAGCTATCCAATAATGGGGTCTTCTTCTGTGTATAATCTCGAATTTAGAAATCTCGAAAAAGGTCACCATTAGGCAGTCCAAATTTCTGGTGCAGCTGTTCAAATGACATCATAACCTCCTCCATCGAACAGATCCCCTAAGCACGAAATACCCCTGGACCTCCAGGTTTTAAATGTGGCGTCCGTGTACCCCACTTGAAAATCCCATGCTCCCATTATAGAAGTGGGTGAGGTTTTTTGTGAATTACCTTCGTCATGCCGCATCATCTTCCAGGCGTTAATTGTATTTAGGATTTTTATAATAGTCCATAATGACTTTCATTTTATCTAAAAATAAGAGATTAATGAGGGGACACTTTGCATGAGAAGCCTCAATGTCCAGCCAGATTGATTGCGGGTCACACGAGACCCAGTCAGCTATGTAGCTTAACAGAGAACTCAGCTGATACTTTCTAAAGTCCGGAAAAAAACAGTTCTCCCCTTGCTTGTGGAAGCTGCAGCTTCTTTAATTTAATAAGGGGCCGTCTTTGATTCCAAATGAAAGAAGCAATCCAACCGTATGGTTTACACAACACCTGGGCAACATCACAGGAAGCATTCGCATAGGGTATAAGAGACGAGGCAAAATATTCATTTTGATTAGAGCTATTCTGCCAAACCAAAATATCAGGAAACTCCCCCCGAGCGTTGAAGGGTCCTGCATTATCCTCTCTAATAGGTGCACAAAATTGGCTTTGTACAGCTGATCAAATACTGAGGTGATGAAAGATAAAAAATCTCTCCAGAGACCACTGAAAGGGAAAACGATTTCTGTCCGATAAATTGGACAGACTATCGATACCACCCATTTGCATGGCCTCCAATTTTATGAAATTAATTTTGCAATCTCAGAATGCATTGAGTAAATTAATATCAAAGGATTACTAAGAAAAAGGAGAACATTGTCTGCGTTAATGGTAATTTCATGTTTACCCAAACCAAACCTCAGATCCATTCTATTAAAATCAGCCGGTATAGCTTCTTCCAATGGTTCAATTATTAGCGTGAATAATAATGGTGAGAGAGGACATCCCTGACGACAGCTGCTACCCACACTGAAGCTATCCGAGCATAAACCATTAGGAATCACGGCTCCTTTGGGGTCATTGTACAATATTGAGACCCATTTGGTGAATACCTCTCTAACACCGAACCTTTCCAGTGTGTCAATCAGATATGACCATTCAACCCGATCGAATGCCTTCTCCGCATCTAAAGAGACTACTATTCCCGGTATTCTTTCCTGATGACAGACTTGGATCACATGTAAAACCCTTCTAATATTATTAGATGACCTACAGCCCCAAATAAACCCCATCTGAACCTCTTTTATGATGTATGGTTAAACCCTCTCCAGCCTTAATGCTAATGTTTTAGGAAGAATTTTAAGATCTACATTTCGCAAAGATATTGGTCTGTATGATGTGCAATCTTCTGGGGCCTTTCCTTTTTTAAGGATGATAGAAGTATTTTCTTCTCTCATCGAAGGCGGGAGGCAGACCTGACTATATGAATAATTATATATGTCTATAAGTGGACCAGCCAGTACCCCTAAAAACACTTTGTAGAAACCGGCCTGGAATCCATCTGGGCCAGGTGCTTTACCGCTCTGAAGCTGCCTGATTTCATCAAGTACTTCCTGGGTTACTAGGGGAGCATTCAGGACTGACACCTCTTTTGGGATGAAGTCCAGAAAGGCCAGGCTTTTAAAAGATGACTCCATCTTCTTAGCTCTGTCTTCACAATCCTGTAACTTATATAGATGAGAATAAAACTTTCTGAAGGCTGTATTGATCTTTTTCCGGTCATGAGGCAAAGTACCAGTTCTTCCCCTAATGGACATGTTAGCTTGAGGGCATTTTTTATCCTTGTGAGATATGTTAGTTTTCTATCAGGCTTATCGCTGTATTCATATAGTCTTTGTTTTGCAAATAATATTTCCCTCTTTGTTGTTTGTGTAAGTGCAGTATTCAGAGCTGCCGTAAGGAATGTAACTCTTTGTAATTTAGCAATAGAGGGCCTATCAAGGTATGCTGTCTCAACTACCTTCAAATGAGCTTTGAGTAGACGCTGGTGTCCTTCCTGTTATTTCTGGGTCGTTACGTAAGAAATGATGAGACCTCGTGTATTATTCTTAATGGTCTCCCACATCATAGACGGGTTAATGGCCGTACCGTGTTAATTTCCAAAAAGGTTTTGAATTCTTGAAATAAATATTTTACGAATTTACTATCTTTCATTAAGGAGGAATCCATATGCCAATGTCGGGGGCTTGTCTCATCTCCCTAGTGTTAACTTCCATATATACTGCAGCATGATCAGAGATTATTATATTACCTATTTTGCAGGATAATATGGAGTTCAGAAAGGTCGAGGGAGCAAGAAACGTATCAGTTCTAGTATGACACTGATGTGGGTAGGAGTATAAAGTAAAGTGACCTGCGAATGATGGCACTTCCACATATCTCCTAACCCGAGCTCCTTATTCAAACCTGGCAATTGTCTGGATCTAAGTGATATAACCTCAGTACTCTTGCGCATCCTGTCTATTTCTGGGTCCATAGTACAATTACAATCTCCTCCTATAATTGTGCGATGAGACCCTAAAACCATGAGTTTGGAGAATGCTTCCATTATAAATTTGAACGGGTGTGCCAGGGAATAACAAAGATTCAAAATTCCATACTCCTCTACATTTATGTGGGCTTTAATCAGTATATACCGTCCAGATTCTGACTTAAGATTTTGAAAGGATGGTTCTTCCGAATGAGAATGACTACTCCCCTACTTTTGGACCTAAAAGATATGAAGAAGGCCTGATCAAATCCTCCTTGTTGTAATTTTAATGCTCTTTATCCAGTAAGTGTGTCTCCTGTAAGAGAGCTATATCAACCCTTTCATTTTTGAAGTTTGATAGCATTTCTTTAACTTTTGATTGGTGCAGTATTCCCCTTGACGTTCCAGGTGCACCAGCTTTTCGAATCACGAACCATGATCGTCTAGGCAAGACCGAGAATCCACCGGGAGGAAGAATCCCACCCAAAACTCCCCGAGCTCAGACTGTAGAAAATTCACACAAGTAGAAATTCTTTAACACATTAACAACAATATAGTTAAAAACTATTGCTAAATAAGAAAACTATAGAACACATTTAAAATGAGATTTTCCCCTGTTCCCAGGGAACATCATACCTCTCCATAAACCCACCGTATTCTCTTCCAATTAGCGCCACGCCCTCAACCCAGGCATCACATAATTGAGTAAATAAATTCTCGTGTACCATGAAACCAAAGTTAAAAGTGATTTCCCCACCCCCCACGCCCACTAAGGCTTGAATACGTTTAGTAACGATAATACAAAGAATAAACATAAAAAAGCTATAAAGTTACAAACTGCCGGCTGGCCTTCCTCTTCCAGTTCAGGAAGGCCCAGCAACACGAAATGTTTTCGATGACCCTGATTGTCGAGCTCGTCGATGTGCTCCTCCAAGGTCCAAACACACTGTTCGAGAGCCCGGACACGGCCCACGGCCAATTCAGCCGCAGGCTCCGAGGTCTCGGCATTTAGCTCCGCCCATCCAACACGATGTTCGAGCTTTTCTCTTTCTCAAGTGTTGAATTATGAACGTTCAACTTCTTGAAGAAATATCCAACAGTTCTTTCTGTCTTCTTGCAGTCTTGCTGCAGTAGTCCAGCACAGAATCTTAGATCAATCACATTTAAAGCCACCTTGAAAAGTTTTGCATAATCAGGTGTGGGGCAATGGGGAGTGGGCAATGGTTAACACATAATTCATGCTGTCAAATGCCTTCTGACCGTCCTCTGTTCACTGAATTTTCTTGCCTTCCTTTAACAAGTGGAGCAGTCATGTTGCGAAAATGAGGCACAACCCTGGAAAAAACCACGCAATTCCAGGAAGCACAATGCTGCTCATTTTGTCAACTGTATGGGACATTCTCCAATTACCTTCACTTTTAGATCCCATGTCACCGTTTATCTATGTGTAATAGCATGGCCCAGGAAGGTGACTTTTGATTTGGTAAATTCGCTTTTCGCTAGGTTTACCACCAAGCCTGCCTTCTGAAGTCAATATAGCAAGTCTGATAAATGCTGTAAGTGTTCTTCCCATGAATGACTAAAAATCACTACGTCATCAATGTACACCACACGTTGGATATCTGGCAACTTACTGGTTAGTCCCTGAAACGTGGCCGGCACATGTTTCACACCAAATGTAAGCTGCTGGTCCCAAATTTTCAACACAGTCTTCCAAACGTGGAACTAGATATACATCAATCTTTTTAACTGCATTGATTTTATGAAAGTCCACACATAACCTTTGGGTGCCATTTGGTTTTGGTACCATGAGTATGGGTAAGTTCCAATCCCTGTAACGCATGTTGATTATGTCATCTCAGAGCATGCATTCAATCTCTTTCTACGCCTGTGCCAACTTTAGAGGATTATGCCTGTAAGGATGTTGATTAATAATAACAGCAACTCCTCTAGCGAAATTATGCACAGTTGGGTTAGTACTTCTAAGTTAATTAATGCATATCTCCCCATTTGATAATAATAACTTTTTCTGGTCATTTCAATTATTGTCAGGAAGGTAAGTCAATAATGTATCTCAATTTTAGACAACTATCTCATTGTCCACTTTAATTTGAGTAATGTCCGATTCAGAAGCCACTGAACTTGGTTCCTCCTTCTGTGTCACAAACATTAAAAGCTTTTCCTCTTGCTGTCTTGCATCTCAAAATATCTTTTTGAGCGTATTCACATGACAAACGCTGTGAGATTTTATTTCTGTCTGGAGTTCTTATCAAATAATTACCCTCACTCAATATCCTTTGTATTTCATAAGGTCCATTAAACTTTGCTTTTCAAGATTCACCCATTGCTGGAAGTAACAGTAATGCCTCATCCCGGTAGTAAAATTGCAATTGTTTGATTTCCTGCCAGCTTTCTGTTTTATTACATGCTGCAATACTTTTAAATGCTGTCTAGCCAATTCCGCAGCGTTATTTATCATTCCTTAAAGTATGGCATTTAAAGGCTGATTTACTATTTTCTCCTTAATCGGGTTTAATGGTGCTCACACTTAATGCCCAAAAACTAATACAAATGGATTGAATTTGCTCTGTTAATTTGGTGCACCCTGATCGGAAAAAGCACAAATGGAATTCCCTCACGCTAATCATCGGGATAATCCTGAGCATAAGTCCTCAACATGGTCTTTAATATTTAATGTCACCTTTCTAGCGCTCCCCGCAATTTTGCATGGTACACAGTAGATTTGAATTGCTTCATTCCAAAGACGTAATTTAGATGTGAAGTTTGAACCTTGATCTCACTGCATATCTATTGGTTCTCCTTATCTGTTTTTAAAACAGAGTAATTCGTCTTCAATTGTTTTAGCTGTGATATTGCATCTTGGGATAACTTCTGGAAATCGTGTCGATGCATCCAGTATTGTTATGCAATACTGCATCCAGAAATGCTGTTGCCCATTTTTTGGGTTTGAGGTTGGGAAGCTGGTCAATCAATTAAAACTTTGTAAAATGCTCCTTAAATGCAAGAATTTTTAAGAAAAGGGCAGGTTTTATTGTCACTTGTGTTTATCCAATTGCTTGACACGTACGCCAAAATTCAACTACTTCTTTTTGCAGTCCAGTCCAATAAAAACGTCTCGTATTCAAGCCTGTGTTTTCCTCCCTCCTAAATGCCTTCTAGCTGGTAGCTCATGCACCATCCGCATCACCTCCTTTCTGTATCCCATGGACAATACGATTTGATAAACTTCTGCCCAATTATCATCTCTTTGAATATGTGACAGTCTCCATTTCCTCATGTGGACATCATTTTAAGGGTAATAACACTCAGAGATACATTCAAACTTCCGAATGTATATGCTTTTTGATATAATCGCTTTATCCTTTTATCTTTCTGCTGTAACCCAATTAGTTTAGCTGAGCTACAAATGTTTGAACACCTCCAAATTAATTGTCTCTCGAAGAGCATCGTAGGTTTGCTCTCTTTTTAAAGCTCTTATACATCCATCAAAATTACTTTGTTTCTTCCTTTTAAACTCAATATGGGTTTGACCAGGACCCTTCCTTAGATTCCTGAAACGTTTTCTGTAGGATTCTGGCACAAGGTCACATGCACTTTCTACACCTCCTCATATTCCCCAGATCATTCGTCTGATAGTGTTGTGAATATCTCACGAGCTCTACCTATAATGTTTGGTTTGTACCAACAATATCCACATGGCCATTGGCCACTACAATTTTTTAGCCATTTTTACAAATTAAATGAAGACGATTTTCATATCCTATTCATCACTTTAGGCAAGGCGTGAATATACTTAAAATGTTTCTCACTAGGCTTTTGACGACCATGGGTTTGGTCATCCTCACTCTGCTCCTTACTAAGCTCACCTTCAGCCTTCATCTCTATCCTTTTAAGCTGACTTTCCATCTCTGACGTTCAAACGATCTCTCCTTTTCTTTCTTTCCACGAAAGCTATTTGTTATATTTTTTCTTTTTCCTCTGCTAAACCTATTCATTCTCTTTCTTTCTATTCTGATTCTAGTCGTAACTCCCACTGCTTCATTCCTGCTTCTAACCCAAACTGCTTCATTTGCGATTAAAGTTTAGACATCACAGATTCTGATGGAGTTTGCAGCAATATGGAATGCTGAGCTTCTGCTGCAATCATCTTATCTTTCCTCACATTAAGAGGTCTATTAATTTCCGCAGCTTGAACTTATGTGCATTTTGTAATACACCCCAAGGTCAATTCTTCCAACTCCAAAACATCTTGTTAACTACAACAGCCATGGCTATTCAAGTTCTGTTTCACCACCAAATCGACACTCGAAATAAAACACAGTAATGCTTGCCACTCACCGCCGAAATCCCACAAAGGGCCCCCAATCTGTTATGGTGCCGTCCCGATCCCTCAAAACATTTTAAAGCAGGTGTCCCTTACCATAACTTTTCTGTTTCAGGTTGTTATATAGTGGACATTCCCAGAGTGAATGCCACGTTGGGAATAAACAGATGTTATTTAACAAATTATGGAATGAAGCACAAGGAGCAGGAAATAGAAAACCTGAATATGTTATCCTATCCAAACCTGACAGGTTATCCCGTCGTAAGGATGCTGTTCCAAAATACTTGCAAAAATTCCAGTAAATGAATAGCTTTGCACAAAGAATAAAACTGACAAAAAAGGCTAAAAGATTATAAAGTCAGAAATGCAGAAGGAGTTGGAGAGCATCCAGTTACAATGGTGACTCTGACTCAACTAACCCCAGAACTCTTTCCCCTTTTGGAAAAAAAAAACAAAAACAATGTAACATTGTAAAAGGACCGACTTTATGACTACGTGCCACGTTTGGTTTTGGACTGCAGTCAAAAAATTTAAGTCCTACTGATTTGAAGCCAATAAAATGTACGAAGCTATTTGCCAGTTTACGTAAAACAGTGCTGACTCGCATTGGGTGTTGCAAATACCAAACTGTCTCATTAGTGCAGGCAGAGGAATGCCCAGCCAGTTCCACACTTCCTGTGTATTGGAGTGCAAATATGCCCGTTCAGAATTTGTTGGTTGGTATCTGTTCTACTCGAGGAGATATGAGCACAATAACAGCATTTAGATTGTGCTTTTTGTGGGTGGTTGAGGTAAGAGGATCCCGGGGATATAGCATTGCAAACGGACAATACTGCTGAATCATCGAGCCTGCTGTAAGAAAACATCCATCAGTCTCCTTCACAACGACCTTCAGGAGAGCAATTGGTGATGGGAAATATGACCAATAGCCAGCGATGTCAGCATTCAATTCAATCCAGTTGTTATTGTGAACTGAAGGTACCATACTGAAAGGAGTTCACTGGATTTGTTTGTTTAGTGACTGTGACTGATGTCAGTCTCCATGGATCCTAATTGTGTCACTGGACGGTTTCCCTCTTCTATTAGTAAGGGGCTTCTTGCAATGCATTGTCCCATTATAGCTTCAGATGCCTCACCTCCAACACTGAGAAGCATCAGCAACTGCAGAGACAGGGAGACGAAAGATCAGAATTTGATGATAGACGGCAAGTTCCAGCAATGGATCAGAATCTGAGAACAGTAGAGTGGAATGCAGTAACAATGGGCAGGAGATTATACTGGGCTCAGTTCTATCTTACCTGGTATGGGCACATGTTAACATATCGGATATACGGTGTACTGTTGATTATTCAGGTGGGCTACTATCCAATGCTCGCTATTGTTGGTGTTCCTGGTAAGTCTCTCCATCTCTATCTATATATTAATTCCATAAGCCATGGTGAACTTCGTTTTATTTCTGTTATCTATATTTGGCAAGAATGGAAACGATTGTCTTCAGTTTCACATGCAAAATCATTCATTTCCGCAAATTTCAGGACTGGCTACATCTCCGCCCTCACAAACATCTGACAACAAGACTGATCACAATCCCGAAGTACCAATTTGCCTTGAATTGATTTATGTGTTGGTATTCTCTCCATCACCAAACGTATCCACCACCAGCTCCATCATATCCCCAGCCCCCAGATTGACATTAGTGTGGTTGCTAAATAAACAATTATCTATGCCTCAGTAAAACTCAGACTCCATGGTTCCAGCTCTCTCCTAATCATTCTTTCTGTGACAAATGTTTCCACCACAACCTTGTTACTGTCTCTAAAGTAAATCCATGACAGGACAGTGTGTCACAGAAGTAATATTGCTAGACATTCAGTGGCCCAAGTTACTACACTAAATGCACTGCTTAATTCCTACCTCAGAGGATGTCAGAAATGAAATTCAAATGACATGAATTAAAAGTAAAAGTGAATTTCACCAATATCAACCATAACACCACCAGCACATTATCGCTAAGTTTATCTATTCCATTGTTATCCTTTGGTAAATAAATCTAACATTATTGTCTAGTCAGGCTTAAGACTGAATTCACACTCACAGCAATGTGCTTGGCTCTATACCGCATGAAAGAATGACCTCATAGGAAAGAGTATTTAGTGAGGTCAACAGATGCTGCCACTGTCAGCGATGCTGACATCCCATTTAATAACAACATTAAAGGTTAAATAGAACAAATAATGATTCAAAAGATCAGAGTGAAATAGAACATGAAAGTGCCAGAGAAACTGAGCAGATTTGTCAGCCTCGGATAGAGTGGAAAACAGAATTGGCATTTCGAGTCCACTGACCATACATCAGAACTGAACATGACTGGGGAATAGTGTAATCGCTGCTGTTGACAGGGATGTCTGTTGTGAAGAGGAGAAGAACTGAGTTGAATAGATCGAGAAAGAGAGAGATAAAAAAGGCAAACAAGGGGATCGTTGCTGATCAACTGAGAAGGAAGTAAAAATCAAGATTAATCTTGTTTATTTTTCTCCTGACCCCATATTAACGAAAGTCGTGCCATTTAAGGTGCACATCAAAGCCCAGATTTAAAGTGGGTAATGTCCCTTTGTCACTTCCCTGAGTATGATCATCTTCTTTTATCCGTTAATAGGATGCTGGGACAACATTTAATTTCCTTTCCTCATTGAACTTCAGAAGGCATTTGGAAGCTGCCTTCATGACCACTTCAGTTGGTGGGCTGTAAGTAGTTAGTGCTTAGTTCTGTCCTGTTTAATTTCTGTGAGACATTATGGTCTTTGATACAACTAATTGGCTGGCTTGGCCATTTCAAACGGCACCTGAGACTTAAAAACATTGCAATGGATCTAGAGTTACATGTAAACCCGGTGAAGATGATAGATTACCTTCCCTGGAAGGCATTAGGGTACCAGGTAGGGTTTTCTTTTTCTGACAATTGACAATGGTTTCATTGGACACTTAATTTCGAATATTTTGTGGAAGGAGACTGATGGATGTTTTCTTACAGCAGGCTCGATGATTCAGCAGTATTGTCCGTTTGCAATGCTATATCCCCGGGATCCTCTTTCCTCAACCACCCACAAAAAGCACAATCTAAATGCTGTTATTGTGCTCATATCTCCTCGAGTAGAACAGATACCAACCAACAAATTCTGAACGGGCATATTTGCACTCCAATACACAGGAAGTGTGGAACTGGCTGGGCATTCCTCTGCCTGCACTAATGAGACAGTTTGGTATTTGCAACACCCAATGCGAGTCAGCACTGTTTTATGTAAACTGGCAAATAGCTTCGTACATTTTATTGGCTTCAAATCAGTAGGACTTAAATTTTTTGACTGCAGTCCAAAACCAAACGTGGCACGTAGTCATAATGTCGGTCCTTTTACAATGTTACATTGTTTTTGTTTTTTTTTCCAAAAGGGGAAAGAGTTCTGGGGTTAGTTGAGTCAGAGTCACCATTGTAACTGGATGCTCTCCAACTCCTTCTGCATTTCTGACTTTATAATCTTTTAGCCTTTTTTGTCAGTTTTATTCTTTGTGCAAAGCTATTCATTTACTGGAATTTTTGCAAGTATTTTGGAACAGCATCCTTACGACGGGATAACCTGTCAGGTTTGGATAGGATAACATATTCAGGTTTTCTATTTTCTGCTCCTTGTGTTTCATTCCATAATTTGTTAAATAACATCTGTTTATTCCCAACGTGGCATTCACTCTGGGAATGTCCACTATATAACAACCTGAAACAGAGAAGTTATGGTAAGGGGCACCTGCTTTAAAATTTTTTGAGGGATCGGGACGGCACCATAACAGATTGGGGGCCCTTTGTGGGATTTCGGCGGCGAGTGGCAAGCATTACTGTGTTTTATTTCGAGTGTCGATTTGGTGGGGAAACAGAACTTGAATAGCCATGGCTCTTGTAGTTACCAGTAAAAAATGAGGTCTGCAGATGCTGGAGATCACAGCTGCAAATGTGTTGCTGGTCAAAGCACAGCAGGTTAGGCAGCATCTCAGGAATAGAGAATTCCAAGATGTTTTGGAGGTGGAAGAATTGACCTTGGGGTGTATTACAAAATGCACATAAGTTCAAGCTGCGGAAAATAATAGACCTCTTAATGTGAGGAAAGATAAGATGATTGCAGCAGAAGCTCAGCATTCCAAATTGCTGCAAACTCCATCAGAATCTGTGATGTCTAAACTTTAATCGCAAATGAAGCAGTTTGGGTTAGAAGCAGGAATGAAGCAGTGGGAGTTACGACTAGAATCAGAAGAGAAAGAAAGAGAATGAATAGGTTTAGCAGAGGAAAAAGAAAAAATATAACAAATAGCTTTCGTGGAAAGAAAGAAAAGGAGAGATCGTTTGACCGTCAGAGATGGAAAGTCAGCTTAAAAGGATAGAGATGAAGGCTGAAGGTGAGCTTAGTAAGGAGCAGAGTGAGGATGACCAAACCCATGGTCGTCAAAAGCCTAGTGAGAAACATATTAAGTATATTCACGCCTTGCCTAAAGTGATGAATAGGATATGGAAATCGTCTTCATTTAATTTGAAAAAATGGCTAAAAAATTGTAGTGGCCAATGGCCATGTGGATATTGTTGGTACAAACCAAACATTATAGGTAGAGCACGTGAGATATTCACAACACTATCAGACGAGAGATCTGGGGAATATGAGGAGGTAAAGAAAGTGCATGTGACCTTGTGCCAGAATTCTACAGAAAACGTTTCAGGAATCTAAGGAAGGGTCCTGGTCAAACCCATATTGAGTTTAAAAGGAAGAAACAAAGTAATTTTGATGGATGCATAAGAGCTTTAAAAAGAGAGCAAACCTACGATGCTCTTCGAGAGACAATTAATTTGGAGGTGTTCAAACATTTGTAGCTCAGCTAAACTAATTGGGTTACAGCAGAAAGATAAAAGGATAAAGCGATTATATCAAAAAGCATATACATTCGGAAGTTTGAATGTATCTCTGAGTGTTATTACCCTTAAAATGATGTCCACATGAGGAAATGGAGACTGTCACATATTCAAAGAGATGATAATTGGGCAGAAGTTTATCAAATCGTATTGTCCATGGGATACAGAAAGGAGGTGATGCGGATGGTGCATGAGCTACCAGCTAGAAGGCATTTAGGAGGGAGGAAAACACAGGCTTGAATACGAGACGTTTTTATTGGACTGGACTGCAAAAAGAAGTAGTTGAATTTTGGCGTACGTGTCAAGCAATTGGATAAACACAAGTGACAATAAAACCTGCCCTTTTCTTAAAAATTCTTGCATTTAAGGAGCATTTTACAAAGTTTTAATTGATTGACCAGCTTCCCAACCTCAAACCCAAAAAATGGGCAACAGCATTTCTGGATGCAGTATTGCATAACAATACTGGATGCATCGACACGATTTCCAGAAGTTATCCCAAGATGCAATATCACAGCTAAAACAATTGAAGACGAATTACTCTGTTTTAAAAACAGATAAGGAGAACCAATAGATATGCAGTGAGATCAAGGTTCAAACTTCACATCTAAATTACGTCTTTGGAATGAAGCAATTCAAATCTACTGTGTACCATGCAAAATTGCGGGGAGCGCTAGAAAGGTGACATTAAATATTAAAGACCATGTTGAGGACTTATGCTCAGGATTATCCCGATGATTAGCGTGAGGGAATTCCATTTGTGCTTTTTCCGATCAGGGTGCACCAAATTAACAGAGCAAATTCAATCCATTTGTATTAGTTTTTGGGCATTAAGTGTGAGCACCATTAAACCCGATTAAGGAGAAAATAGTAAATCAGCCTTTAAATGCCATACTTTAAGGAATGATAAATAACGCTGTGGAATTGGCTAGACAGCATTTAAAAGTATTGCAGCATGTAATAAAACAGAAAGCTGGCAGGAAATCAAACAATTGCAATTTTACTACCGGGATGAGGCATTACTGTTACTTCCAGCAATGGGTGAATCTTGAAAAGCAAAGTTTAATGGACCTTATGAAATACAAAGGATATTGAGTGAGGGTAATTATTTGATAAGAACTCCAGACAGAAATAAAATCTCACAGCGTTTGTCATGTGAATACGCTCAAAAAGATATTTTGAGATGCAAGACAGCAAGAGGAAAAGCTTTTAATGTTTGTGACACAGAAGGAAGAACCAAGTTCAGTGGCTTCTGAATCGGACATTACTCAAATTAAAGTGGACAATGAGATAGTTGTCTAAAATTGAGATACATTATTGACTTACCTTCCTGACAATAATTGAAATGACCAGAAAAAGTTATTATTATCAAATGGGGAGATATGCATTAATTAACTTAGAAGTACTAACCCAACTGTGCATAATTTCGCTAGAGGAGTTGCTGTTATTATTAATCAACATCCTTACAGGCATAATCCTCTAAAGTTGGCACAGGCGTAGAAAGAGATTGAATGCATGCTCTGAGATGACATAATCAACATGCGTTACAGGGATTGGAACTTACCCATACTCATGGTACCAAAACCAAATGGCACCCAAAGGTTATGTGTGGACTTTCATAAAATCAATGCAGTTAAAAAGATTGATGTATATCTAGTTCCACGTTTGGAAGACTGTGTTGAAAATTTGGGACCAGCAGCTTACATTTGGTGTGAAACATGTGCCGGCCACGTTTCAGGGACTAACCAGTAAGTTGCCAGATATCCAACGTGTGGTGTACATTGATGACGTAGTGATTTTTAGTCATTCATGGGAAGAACACTTACAGCATTTATCAGACTTGCTATATTGACTTCAGAAGGCAGGCTTGGTGGTAAACCTAGCGAAAAGCGAATTTACCAAATCAAAAGTCACCTTCCTGGGCCATGCTATTACACATAGATAAACGGTGACATGGGATCTAAAAGTGAAGGTAATTGGAGAATGTCCCATACAGTTGACAAAATGAGCAGCATTGTGCTTCCTGGAATTGCGTGGTTTTTTCCAGGGTTGTGCCTCATTTTCGCAACATGACTGCTCCACTTGTTAAAGGAAGGCAAGAAAATTCAGTGTACAGAGGACGGTCAGAAGGCATTTGACAGCATGAATTATGTGTTAACCATTGCCCACTCCCCATTGCCCCACACCTGATTATGCAAAACTTTTCAAGGTGGCTTTAAATGTGATTGATCTAAGAATCTGTGCTGGACTACTGCAGCAAGACTGCAAGAAGACAGAAAGAACTGTTGGATATTTCTTCAAGAAGTTGAACGTTCATAATTCAACACTTGAGAAAGAGAAAAGCTCGAACATCGTGTTGGATGGGCGGAGCTAAATGCCGAGACCTCGGAGCCTGCGGCTGAATTGGCCGTGGGCCGTGTCCGGGCTCTCGAACAGTGTGTTTGGACCTTGGAGGAGCACATCGACGAGCTCGACAATCAGGGTCATCGAAAACATTTCGTGTTGCTGGGCCTTCCTGAACTGGAAGAGGAAGGCCAGCCGGCAGTTTGTAACTTTATAGCTTTTTTATGTTTATTCTTTGTATTATCGTTACTAAACGTATTCAAGCCTTAGTGGGCGTGGGGGTGGGGAAATCACTTTTAACTTTGGTTTCATGGTACACGAGAATTTATTTACTCAATTATGTGATGCCTGGGTTGAGGGCGTGGCGCTAATTGGAAGAGAATACGGTGGGTTTATGGAGAGGTATGATGTTCCCTGGGAACAGGGGAAAATCTCATTTTAAATGTGTTCTATAGTTTTCTTATTTAGCAATAGTTTTTAACTATATTGTTGTTAATGTGTTAAAGAATTTCTACTTGTGTGAATTTTCTACAGTCTGAGCTCGGGGAGTTTTGGGTGGGATTCTTCCTCCCGGTGGATTCTCGGTCTTGCCTAGACGATCATGGTTCGTGATTCGAAAAGCTGGTGCACCTGGAACGTCAAGGGTAATACTGCACCAATCAAAAGTTAAAAAAATGCTATCAAACTTCAAAAATGAAAGGGTTGATATAGCTCTCTTACAGGAGACACACTTACTGGATAAAGAGCATTAAAATTACAACAAGGAGGATTTGATCAGGCCTTCTTCTTATCTTTTAGGTCCAAAAGTAGGGGAGTAGTCATTCTCATTCGGAAGAACCATCCTTTCAAAATCTTAAGTCAGAATCTGGACGGTATATACTGATTAAAGCCCACATAAATGTAGAGGAGTATGGAATTTTGAATCTTTGTTATTCCCTGGCACACCCGTTCAAATTTATAATGGAAGCATTCTCCAAACTCATGGTTTTAGGGTCTCATCGCGCAATTATAGGAGGAGATTGTAATTGTACTATGGACACAGAAATAGACAGGATGCGCAAGAGTACTGAGGTTATATCACTTAGATCCAGACAATTGCCAGGTTTGAATAAGGAGCTCGGGTTAGGAGATATGTGGAAGTGCCATCATTCGCAGGTCACTTTACTTTGTACTCCTACCCACATCAGTGTCATACTAGAACTGATACGTTTCTTGCTCCCTCGACCTTTCTGAACTCCATATTATCCTGCAAAATAGGTAATATAATAATCTCTGATCATGCTGCAGTATATATGGAAGTTAACACTAGGGAGATGAGACAAGCCCCCGACATTGGCATATGGATTCCTCCTTAATGAAAGATAGTAAATTCGTAAAATATTTATTTCAAGAATTCAAAACCTTTTTGGAAATTAACACGGTACGGCCATTAACCCGTCTATGATGTGGGAGACCATTAAGAATAATACACGAGGACTCATCATTTCTTACGTAACGACCCAGAAATAACAGGAAGGACACCAGCGTCTACTCAAAGCTCATTTGAAGGTAGTTGAGACAGCATACCTTGATAGGCCCTCTATTGCTAAATTACAAAGAGTTACATTCCTTACGGCAGCTCTGAATACTGCACTTACACAAACAACAAAGAGGGAAATATTATTTGCAAAATAAAGACTATATGAATACAGCGATAAGCCTGATAGATAACTAACATATCTCACAAGGATAAAAAATGCCCTCAAGCTAACATGTCCATTAGGGGAAGAACTGGTACTTTGCCTCATGACCGGAAAAGGATCAATACAGCCTTCAGAAAGTTTTATTCTCATCTATATAAGTTACAGGATTGTGAAGACAGAGCTAAGAAGATGGAGTCATCTTTTAAAAGCCTGGCCTTTCTGGACTTCATCCCAAAAGAGGTGTCAGTCCTGAATGCTCCCCTAGTAACCCAGGAAGTACTTGATGAAATCAGGCAGCTTCAGAGCGGTAAAGCACCTGGCCCAGATGGATTCCAGGCCGGTTTCTACAAAGTGTTTTTAGGGGTACTGGCTGGTCCACTTATAGACATATATAATTATTCATATAGTCAGGTCTGCCTCCCGCCTTCGATGAGAGAAGAAAATACTTCTATCATCTTTAAAAAAGGAAGGGCCCCAGAAGATTGCACGTCATACAGACCAATATCTTTGCGAAATGTAGATCTTAAAATTCTTCCTAAAACATTAGCATTAAGGCTGGAGAGGGTTTAACCATACATCATAAAAGAGGATCAGATGGGGTTTATTTGGGGCTGTAGGTCATCTAATAATATTAGAAGGGTTTTACATGTGATCCAAGTCTGTCATCAGGAAAGAATACCGGGAATAGTAGTCTCTTTAGATGCGGAGAAGGCATTCGATCGGGTTGAATGGTCATATCTGATTGACACACTGGAAAGGTTCGGTGTTAGAGAGGTATTCGCCAAATGGGTCTCAATATTGTACAATGACCCCAAAGGAGCCGTGATTCCTAATGGTTTATGCTCGGATAGCTTCAGTGTGGGTAGCAGCTGTCGTCAGGGATGTCCTCTCTCACCATTATTATTCACGCTAATAATTGAACCATTGGAAGAAGCTATACCGGCTGATTTTAATAGAATGGATCTGAGGTTTGGTTTGGGTAAACATGAAATTACCATTAACGCAGACAATGTTCTCCTTTTTCTTAGTAATCCTTTGATATTAATTTACTCAATGCATTCTGAGATTGCAAAATTAATTTCATAAAATTGGAGGCCATGCAAATGGGTGGTATCGATAGTCTGTCCAATTTATCGGACAGAAATCGTTTTCCCTTTCAGTGGTCTCTGGAGAGATTTTTTATCTTTCATCACCTCAGTATTTGATCAGCTGTACAAAGCCAATTTTGTGCACCTATTAGAGAGGATAATGCAGGACCCTTCAACGCTCGGGGGGAGTTTCCTGATATTTTGGTTTGGCAGAATAGCTCTAATCAAAATGAATATTTTGCCTCGTCTCTTATACCCTATGCGAATGCTTCCTGTGATGTTGCCCAGGTGTTGTGTAAACCATACGGTTGGATTGCTTCTTTCATTTGGAATCAAAGACGGCCCCTTATTAAATTAAAGAAGCTGCAGCTTCCACAAGCAAGGGGAGAACTGTTTTTTTCCGGACTTTAGAAAGTATCAGCTGAGTTCTCTGTTAAGCTACATAGCTGACTGGGTCTCGTGTGACCCGCAATCAATCTGGCTGGACATTGAGGCTTCTCATGCAAAGTGTCCCCTCATTAATCTCTTATTTTTAGATAAAATGAAAGTCATTATGGACTATTATAAAAATCCTAAATACAATTAACGCCTGGAAGATGATGCGGCATGACGAAGGTAATTCACAAAAAACCTCACCCACTTCTATAATGGGAGCATGGGATTTTCAAGTGGGGCACACGGACGCCACATTTAAAACCTGGAGGTCCAGGGGTATTTCGTGCTTAGGGGATCTGTTCGATGGAGGAGGTTATGATGTCATTTGAACAGCTGCACCAGAAATTTGGACTGCCTAATGGTGACCTTTTTCGAGATTTCTAAATTCGAGATTACACACAGAAGAAGACCCCATTATTGGATAGCTCTTATGAATCAGAAAGGGAAAGAAGAGTGTTATGGCCAATGTGTCCACCCACGGTCAGCACTCTTTATCACTCATTACAGAACGAAGTATCAAAATACATGGAAAAAATGTTTAAAATATGGAATCAGGAAATGGGGTTGGAAATCCCTTTAGAAATGTGCGACGATGTCTGAGAAAATGCCAGAAATCTCTCTATTTTTAATAGAACCCAAGTTATTCAACTAAAGGCACGCCATAGGATACACCTAGCACCGGAACGACTGACAAAATTTAGGGCAGGCACATCTCCAACGTGTCCTCATTGTAAAATAGAAGTAGGCACTTTCACACCCTGTTTATGGACATATCATAGGTTCTGAAAATACTGGACTAGAGTAGTAAATGAACTGACAGAAATCTTGGGAACGGAAATTGAAATAGATCCAGTATCGCTTTTCCTAGGCTTTTCGAACCTGCCCTCCCTGGATGTGCACGGGAGAAAATTATTTTCCATTCTCTCCTTTTGTGCAAGGAAAGATATCTTAGTAAACTGGGTAGCTGAGGGCCCTCCAGTACTTTCGAATTGGCACAGGTTCATCATGGATTCTCCTTGACTTCCTAAAGAATATGGTGCACCACAAATACCTGAATTATTCTATAAAATATGGCAGCCCTTTATGAACAAATAGATACAGATATTTCGGCTATATTATCAGGGGTTTTTATCTAGGTGAGGTCGTGGCTCTGGCTGGTCCGCCCCCCGCCCGTGAGAGGAATCCTGCATGAACATCGGTTTTTGTTGTGGTTCTGTTCGCTGAGCTGGTTGTTTTTGTTGCAAAAGTTTTGTCCTCTGTCTAGGTGACATCCTCAGTGCTTGGGAGCCTCCTGTGAAGCGCTTCTGTGCTCATTCTTCCGGCATTTATAGTGGTTTGAATCTGCCGCTTCCGGTTGTCAGTAGCTGTCCGCTGCAGTGGCCGGTATATAGGGTCACTATATATGCCTTATATACATATACCTTATATACATATGCCTTAGGTCGGGTATATAAGGCCACTGCAGCGGACAGCTACTGACAGACCCTATATACCGTCCACTGCAGCAGATAGCTACTGACAATTGCAAGTGGCAGGTTCAAGCCACTATAAATGCCCGAGGAAACATCACAGAAGCGCTTCACAGGAGGCTCCCAAACACTGAAGATGTCACCTAGAAAGGGGACGAAACGTTTGCAACAAAAACTCCCAGCTCGGCGAACAGAACCACAACAACGAGTACCCGAGCTACAAAACTTCTCACAAACTTTGAATACCGGTTTTATTATGACTGGATGTTAATTCATTCTGAGCATGCACTTCATTATTTAATTACTATGTTATCTTTTTTTGGAGTAATCTGAAATATTCTATGATGTGTTTTGGTTATTTGTAGGTTAGATTACTTCTTCGTTTAGTATTTTTTTCTTTCTGCTTTTTTATGTGTTACGTGTGTTTTGGTAATTACTTAGTCAATATCTAATGGCATATTATTATTTTTTTGTTTTGTAACATTGTAAACATGTTTTAAAATTTATTTTTTCTTCAATAAACATATCTAAAAAAAACATGGGTTTATGAATCAGTGACGGAATGAATATGATAATGGCTATGAAACAGAAAAGACTGAGGCCAGTGACTGAGGAGACCTGAGGGAAGTACAGTAATATCTCACTGTCACGAGTATTCAACCATCACTCTTTCTGACAAATGGAATGAAATGCAATGCAAAGCAAGAAAACAGATGACATTTTGTACATGGAATGTTGAACGACAATGTGAATAGAAGTGGACAATTTTGAATGTGGTGAGCAGAATTATATTTTATATATAGACTGTTTAATCACATTTTATACAGGTTGTTAATATTGTTTATAACTGGACGGGATATTCAGAAATAAAACCAGACACAGATAACAAAGATAAGGGTTTACAAGGGAGTTACAGCAGAGCAAGAGTGATGATACAGCTCATACTGAGCTGGTACAGAGATGATGGGCTGCACAGCAACCATCTTTGCTGAAATTATTCAGAGAAACATATTGAAAATGTTCAGAGACTTAGGAGACAATTTTGGTCATAAAACACACAGACAATGTCATAATTAATAAACTATTCCTATTTTTTCTTCAAGTATAGCTGCAATTAAAGGCCTTTTAAATCAAAATAACTTTGATGACATCCACACATTTATTTTCAGAACTTAAAGGAGGAACCGAATCCAGTGTAATAGATGTGTCACTGTCACAAGTAATGGGAGCAGGAATGAAGCATATTGGCCAAATATAACCGGGTTCAACATCTAGACCAATCAAACAATAAAGCAAAATATTAGAGATAGTGACAATCTGAAATGCAAATGCAAAATGATGTAGAAATGCAAGACATGACGCAGGATCTGGGAAGAGACACCGAATTAACATATCGAATCTGATATGAACCTGTTCTGAACAAGTCATATTTGACTCAAAAAATGTTTATTCCATTTCGCACTGCCCCGATGCTGCCAGAAATGTAGTGTTTCTCTCCAGAACTTTCAATTGGTGCAATATCAGACAGCAATAGTGGGCGGTTGCTTTTTTGACTGAAGGCTTGTGTCCACCAGTATTCCACAGAGGTTGGTTCGAGGTTTTTATTGTTTGTCATTCATGTAAATGTTTTGCGTGAGAATATGGAAGGCATAGTTAGTAAGTGTGCGGATGACACCAAAACTGGCGGCACAGTGGACAGTGAAGGAGGTTTTCTATAATTACAAAAGGATCTTGATCAAATGGGGCAATAGGCTGACAAATACCAGAGAGAATGCAATCTGGATGAATGGGAGTGGCAGACAATAGTGCGTGTTTGCTGCTGTCTGATGCACCAAGATTGGGATGATTTTATTCCCCATCTCCTGGGTTCAACACATCAATATCCTTCATGATATTTGAGCGGCCTTGCCCGTCCTTGGTTACCCTCTTGCACTTAATGTAGCTGCACAATACCTTCGGATTATCCTTAAACTTTTTGGCCCATGCTATCTCACATCTCCTTTTTACCTCCATGATTTCTCTCGAAATAATGTCCCACACTCTTTATATTGATTAACTTTATTCAATTGGATGAAGTGTCTATATTTAAAGTAAAATTTCCTTTGATTCTTGAATTTAACCTCAATAACTGTAGTTTTCCATTGTTCCTTAGCCTTAACAGCCTTACCCTTCACTCTAACAGGAACATAATGCCTCTCAACTCTTGTCGTCACACTTTTTAATACCTCCCACTTGTCAAACGTCATTTTACCTGTCAATAGTCTATTCCAATCAAACTTGGAAAGTCTTTGTCCATTGCGATTGAAACTTATGATACACCAATTTAAAAAAAAATATGAAAGGCTTATTCTTTTCCATAACCATTGTGGAACTAATAGAGTTATGATTGAAATACCCAAAATATTCCCTCACTTTTACTTCAGTCACTTGCCCTGCCTATTGCACAAAAGTTGGTCGGGGTTTGCTCCTTCTCTATTAGGACCATCTACATATTGACGAAGAAAATTTTCGAGAACACATTAGACAAATTCTTCACTATTCAACCCATTGACAGTGTGGTAGTCTCAGTCAGTTTTCCGAAAATTAAAATCTGCTGTTATTAAAACCGTATTAAGCTTACATATATCCGAAATTTCCCTGCATGCTTGTTTCTCAATTTCTTTCTTACTGTTGGAGAGCGTATGGAGAGCATATGATACCATCAATGTGCTCTTTCCTTTCTTATTTTAAATTTCTACGAATATATTTTCACTAGACAATTTGTCATATATGAGAATTTTGTGCAATCTCTTCAAAGTGATATTGAATTTCTTATGTTTAATACTACCCACGTATTTTAATTGAATGATTTTTCAGAAATATCTTCACCAGTTGCAGCAATAATTTATTCTTTAATCAAAAATGGCAGTCGTTCTCCTCCCCGCCCACTGCATGATTTTTTTCTATCTTGTCTATGATAATTACACCTGGAGCATTGAATTGCCAGTCTTGATCATCTCTCAGGCGAAAGTGCGGATGATAGATGCTGTAGATTTGAGTCGAGAGTGTAGTGCTGGAAAAGCACCGCAGGTCAAGCAGCATTCGAGAAGCAGGAAAATCGACGTTTCAGGCAAAAGTCCTTCATTAGCCCATTCCTGATTAGGGGCTTCTGCCAGAAACGTCGATTGTCCTGCTCTTCGCATGCTGTCTGACCTGCTGTGCTTTCCCAGCACTTCACTCTCGACTTGAACATCTCTCAACCAACTTTCTGCAATTTGTTGTGGTTCTGTTCGCCGAGCAGGAAATTTGTGTTGCAGACGTTTCGTCCCCTGTCTACGACCACCCGAGCTACAAATCTTCTCCCAAACTTTGAACTTTCTGTAATAAATATGATGTCCCAGTCCGAAGTTCTTAAATATGCCCTGAGTTCGTCAGCCTTCCCTGTGAGACCCCTGACATTGGAATAAATGAAATTGAGTGCTTCGGAATTACTATTTACTTTTGACTCTCTCGTCTTTCTTTTCTAATTTACATGCTCTCCTCACATTCATATACATCCACATCCATCCTACCATTTGTAATGCTACTTGGAATATCCCCTTGCCGTCTCTATCAATATAAAGTCTCCATACATAGAAGGAGCAAATCTCACTGCTAAGATATTGGTTGCTTTCCAGTTTAGATTAGACCAATCCTTTCTGAACAGGTACTTTCTATTATAATAGATTCCAATCTCCCAAAAATCAAAATCCTTCGACAACACAGTAGCTCTTCAGCTATCGATTTTTCTCCTTTAACCTTTTGTTCCCTCTCGGTTCAGGTTGGCGTTGGGAGTAAACCAGAAATTACTACTTTTAAGGTTTTATTTCTAATCTTCGACCTCACCTCTTAAATTTACTCTGTACTGCTTTAATCTTTCCCTAAAAATATCATTCCTACCAATATGTAAAATAACTTTTTACTACTCAATCTATTAAAATCATCTACATATTGATGAAGAAAATTTAACAATGTTCTTGAAATGTTTCGAGAAGTTCTTAATCCTAGCACAGGGAAAGCAACAACTCTTTCTAAATCTATGGTCACTGCCACAAAATCTCCTGTTGATGCCTCTGACGAAGATTTCACTGTCTCAATAATTCTACTAAATCTTCTCAAACGCTGCCGAACATGAGAATTATCCCAAGTGTCCAAAATTGAATGCTCTGCCATTTTTCTCAGAGAGACAATTCCCTTCAGCAGTTCTAAAAATTGAAAATCATTTTGATAAAGGAATAGACACCGGAGAGGTTGCAGAGAAGGTTAACGTAGATGTTGCCCGATATGGAAGGTGTTAGCTGTGAAGAGAGGTTGAGTAAGTTAGGTTTGTTTTCAGTAGAAAAAGGAGATGGGGTGTGGGGGAACATGTTTGAGGTTTACAAAATTATGAAGGATACCGACAGGATAGATGGATTTAAGCTTTTTTTCCCAGGGTTAAGGATTCAATGACGAGAGGTCAGGCTTTCAAGGTGAGAGGTGAAAAGTTTAAGATGGGTATACATGGTAATTGCTTCACACAGAGGGTGGTGGGTTTCTGGAAATCGTTGCCTGCAGACGTGGTAGAGACAAGCACGGTAGATTCTTTAAAGATGCGTCTGAACAGATGCATAAGTAGGTGGGGAGCAGAGGAATGCAGATCCTTAGGAATTGGGTGACAGGTTTAGACAGTACGTTTGGATCGACTCAGGCTTGGAGGGCCGAACAGCCTGTTCCTTGGCTTTAAATTTACTTTGTTCTTTCGAAATATTGGTCTTTGGATCATAGTTGGGAAAATGTATCTGCGTTTCAGCACCTTGGCGAGTTGAATGGGATAACAATGTATTATTTCAATGAACAGACTGTGAAACTGGAACACGAGGAATGAGGAACCTGGATCACAAAACAAACCTCTGCATCAACATCATACACTTCGAGAGGGAATATAAATCTTGAAATACGTTAACGCCAAATACATTTAGAAATAGGAAAGGTTTTCTACAGTTTACAGATTAATGGTGAGACCACGTTCAGATTTTTAAAATTGTCATGATTCCTTCCCTCAGCATGGTTATTTAACTGGCTCTGCCTGTTTATTCGATAAACATTTACTTTCTGCTCTGTTTCTGACCTGCTGCTTTGGTTCCCAGCCTCTTGTATCATTAGCTTAAATCTACGTGAACACACCTCCCTTCCAGGATGTTTGGGCCCCTCCAGTTAAAGCGCACACTTCCCTTTTTGTACAGCTCTCACGTGCACTGGACGCGATTCGAATCATTCAGAAATCAGAAACAATCGTCCCAAACCAGCTCGTTGCCACATATTCAACCGTGCTATCTTCCTCTTCTTTGTCTCACTTCCAGTTGCCCGGGAAGTAATCCCAAGATTACAATCTGGCGATCCTGCTTGTAAATTTACCCCTAACTCCCTTACCTTTCTTTGCAGGACCTTTCAAAATTTCACTTTTATTACCGATATCATTGGTATCAATGTGAATCACGACCGCTGGCTGCTTACCCTCCCACTTCAATATGCCCTGAACATGCTCAGAGCCATTCTTGATCTTGACGCTGACCGCCCTCTGTATGAAGAAATCAGAGAATCATAGAATCCCGACAGTGGGGAAACAGGCCAATTCACACAGCACGTACACGCTGATCTTCTGAAGAGTATCCCACACTGACCCATTCCTCTTATCTATTACTCTGCATTTACCCCTGACCGATGTATCGAACCGGCACATCGCTGAACCCTATTGGCAAAAAAATAAACAACCCACACCCATTCCTTGGCACTATGTTGAATCTGCTTTCTCACAAGAGACACTGCCAGAACTACTGAGCATTTCCAGCAACTTCTGGTTTTGTCACCGATGATGATTGCATATTGATAAAAACGTATGCATCACAGAATTGAAAAAAAAACGAATTTAACCTCTAGGGAGAAAACTAAATATTTGGTCGTTCAATGGTCCCAGTAAAGGTTCATTGTATTACTGCTGTTCGGTACATGAACATCATTTGTTCACTTTCCCAAACCATGAATAAAGGAGATTTGTTACGTCTTTCTTGATATCAGAATGATTGGAAACGTTGTATATTTACTCCTTCATGTAGGAATGTGATTACATCTCATTCTGCCATCTCACACACTTTTCATTACATTGTCGAAGAATACCAGTGACATTGTAAGTAATTGGAATGATTGGAAAGAAGGATTTAGGTAAAGGAAGAATGAGAGAAAATGGGTCTATTTTTGGAACAGGAAAGACTATTATGTGAACTCACTAAGTTGATCAACTGTATGGAAAGCTACGCAGGGCAGATAAAAGATTTTCTAATGAATGTGTAGAGGTATATGTTACCTTTAAGAGAGACTGAAAACTGGCACAAAGTGTTATGAAAGAAGTTAAAACGTAACATTTGACCGTGAAATCAATAGTGAGGCTGAGTTGCCACGAACAAAAACCATTTCAAATTCGGCCAGTCTGTTCAAATTTTACCCCAACATACTCAAAACAAATTATGTTTGAAATATAATGTATTTGATGGCATCTAAATCAATGAACCGATGTTTTGAGGTATAAAAGCGAACATTTTGAATATTTAAAAGGGAACACTGCCAAGGGCATCCACAAAAATAGACTGCACGCTGAAGAGCTTCCTGAAGGTACCTGTCTGTAAGAAATTTGCACAGCAGAACATCGAAGCCAAACTAGAGTAAAATCTACAAAGGAGAATCGACAAAGGTGACTGGTTTTGAAACATGATTATATGTTTTGTAAATTTTATTTTTTTTTTTGTTTCATCAGACCAGTATTGTAGAGTGGAAGGTAAAAGAAACGTTTAACCGAAGGGATTTCTAAATAGTTCTTTGTTTTATTATTCTCTATCGTAATTAAATAACAAAGTTGTTCTTTTTACATTCAGTAGTTACTCTGCAAATGGATCTTTGCCTCTCAAAACTTATGAGATTACTGCAAGAGGTGAACTTATTCTGTGAGGCTGGTTTAAATTAGCAGAGGTGTTCACCTTGTGATGTAATAGCTTGGGGGATTTCGTCCGCGATTAGAACAGGTTTAGACAAATCTAAACTGTGATCTGGGTAGATTTGAATAGATTTGAGGTATGAAAAAAACACAGTATATTTAAACATTTGCATGTTAGTGTCTGAGATCTTTAAATAAAATGTCGATAACGTGTGATTGGATAAATTAAATGTGAGAGAAATGGCTCTTAAAATTTTGAGAGAGGTTTGAAGATGATTCTCAAATTTGCCAAGAAAGTTTAGAAAGAATGGAAAAGGCCAAACTTTTAGAATTAGCGAAGAGCATAGTTTTGTGTTTAACCAAAGAAAAAGTAAAGCTGAAATTGTCAGGGAATTACTCAAACACGAAGGTGCGTCAGAGAAACAGACAAGGGCAGTACAGTGGAAAAAACTTAAATTACAGTTGAGGGAAATGGAGTGTAAAGATAACCAAAGGGAGAGAGAAAAAGACAGAGAAGAAACAGAAAGCAAGACAAAAGAGAGAGAGAGAAAAAAAAGGGAAAGAGAAGGTTCACAGCTGAGCAAAAAGAGAGAGAATTTGAACTTGGGATGTTGCGATTTAGTCAGCAAAGTCAAGTTAATAGGATGCAGATTAAAAGGGAAGATAGCGATACATACAATTATGTCAAAACGCTGGCACATTTTGATGAGAAAAATGTTGAAGCAGTAGAGATGAAGGGCGGCACGGTGCCACAATGGTTATCACTGCTGCATCACAGCGCCAGAGACCCGACTTCAATTTTCGCCTCAGGCGATTGACTGTGTGGAGTTTGCACATTCTCCCCGTGTTTGCGTGGGTTTGCTCCGGTTTCCTCCCACAATCCAAAGATGTGAAGGTCAGGAGAATTGGCCATGCTAAACTGACCGTAGTGTTAGGTAAAGGGGTAAATGTAGGGGAACGGGTCTGGGAGTACTTCGGGTGGATCCGTGTGGAATTTTTGGACCTAAGGGCCTGCTTCCGCACTGTAACTAATCTAATCTTATTTAATTGAAAACTTGGCTAGGCAGATGGAATGGTCCAAGGATTTATGGGGGATGCTAGTTCGAAATAAACTGGTAGGTAGGGTGAGTGAAGTATATTGTCCGCTGTCAAATGAGGAGTTAAGAGATTCTGAAGACGTCAAAAAAGTTGTTTGAAGTGCTCACAAATTGGTACCAGAAACATTGACAGCTGAACAGAAACATAAAGGAGGAACCAAGTCAGACTTATGTTGAGTTTGAAAGAACTAAATATAGGCATTTTGATAGATGGATGTTTGCTTTAAAGATAGATGTGACATATGAGGCTCTAATGGAGATTAATCTGCTGAAGGAGTTGAAGAACTCACTTCCAGAGATGATAAGAAATCATGTGGAGGAACAGAAAGTTCAGGAATTGAGAAGAGCAGGAGAATTAGCAGATGAATGCATGTTACTGCATAAGACAAGCTTCCAGCCAGAATTTCTTCCTGCGAGGGACAGAATTTGCGAGAAGGGGGGATGCTATAGTATAAAAGAATGAGTAGAGAATAAGAGTTTACCACAGGTTAAAGAATATGCCCAAGAGAATGGAAAGGAGATGAAAGGCCTCAGGTATTTTTACTGTCATAGAGTGGAACACAGAAGATTTCAGTGCTGGTGGTTTCAGAAGGGCACTGGTAAAAGGTATTTCACTGCCATAAGATGGGACATGTAAGGTCACAGTGCTGGTCATTAAGAAAGGCATTGTGGGAGAAGATGTGGTAAAATAAGTTAAACCAATGACATTAGTGAAAGTATTAAAGGAAACCCCAGCAAGAACCGAAAAGCTGCTGAAAAGTGCACAGCCTAGGCAGGGGCCAGGTATGGAGTTAACATCTGATCGCTACAAAGAATTCGCCTCTTTGAGTATAGTTTACTCAGAAACAACAGGGTGAGAAGGAGAAGAAGTTATCATTTTGACAGGTACAGGATCTAACCAGTTTCTAATAGTAAGAGATGAAAACATTTGCAGTCTTTCTGATCTGTTACCCGAGAGTGTCGCAATTTGTGGGATAGTTGAACAGAAATTTAACTTTCCTCTCCATAAGATCAGGTTGGAGTGCCTACTCCAGTCTGGGGAAGTATCCATGGGAATGACTGACAGAATGTCAGTCCCAGGAATCCAGTTTGTTCTTGATAATGGTTTAGCAGGGTCCAAGTTGGTAGCGATACCCCTTGTTGTGCAGAAGCCCAAGAAGACCAAGAATCCGAGGAGTCAAAACAGAAATATACTGGTATTTTCCCAGACTGTACAGTAACCAGATCCCACTATCATAAGTCACAGCAGGAAGCACAAACTAAAGACAACGATGAAGGAGTTAAGGTTCAGTTAGCTGACATCTTGTTTAACGTATTGGTCCAGGGAAAACATGAACAAACAGAGGGTCAGACAAAGATGGTTGGTCCTGAAAGGCTAAGGGATTTGCAACAGACAGGCAAGATGATAAAAGATATATATGTGGATGTGCACTCTGAAAGTGAGGCAGAGATGTTCCTGAGGGTTATTACCAGAAATATCGCATCCTAAGATGGAAGTGAAGACTGCGGCAGGTTAGTGCAGAGGAGTAATGTGCTGAAGTGCACCATATTATGTTGCCGGTGGCATAGAGACAGGAAGTGTTACAGGTGACACGTGACCTACTGTGGGAGGACACCGAGTGGTACGAAAGGCTCAGGCTAAGGGACAAAAACATTTTTATTGACCTGGAATGCACACAGATGTGGTTAACTTTTGGTAACATGTCATACATGCCAAATAGTAGGTAGACCACAGGCAGTAAAGAAACTAGCACCTCAGTTGCCAATTCCCATATTCGAAGATCCCTCCTTTTGGGTTTTAACTGAAAGTGTACGACCCCTCCTGAAAAGTAGACGAGAGAAAGAATTGGAAAAACAGGTGTTAGTTACTGCCCCACAGAGTGAGGAATCAAATCCAAATGTTGCGAATTTTGACATGCCTCAAACTATGGTTAAAAGTCCAAGTCTTTGAGCAGTGGACGCTGTCTCAGGAGCATTGAACGCAGTTGAAAGGTTGTTATTGCACTATGAGGACAAATGTGAGAATAATATGGGGAGGACTAATGTTATTGTTCTTGAAGTAGACTTCGGAATACTGTTCTGATAATACAACATCCATATCGTCTTAATCCTCTCAAAGCCAGACCGGTCCAGAAGGAGGTGGAGGTCATGCTCAATGAGGTCATCATCTAACCAAGCCAGAGTGTGTGGAGCTCGCTGACCATCTTAGTTCTCAAACCGGATGGGACTCAATGATTTTGGCTGGATTATTGGTCAACACTGTTACAAAATCAGATTTATATCCAATTCGGACATTAGAGGACTGTATTGAGAAAGTTGGACAAGTCAGTTACATCGCCAAGTTGGACTTAATACGTAGTTTCTGTCAGGTACCTTTATCAGAGATGGTGAAAGACATTTCTGAATTGTAACGCCAAATAGACTGTATCAATTCAAAGTGATGCGCTTTGGAATGACAAACCCACCCAACCCATTCCAAAGACTCATAGACAGAATTGTGGCCTGATTAAAAACTGTGCAGTCCATTTGGAAGACGTAGTGATCTTTCGTTAGTTCTGGAAAGATCACTTGGTACAGTTGGCAGAGCCTTTTGAACGAGTACAGGAGACAAACCTGGTGATAAAATTAAACAAAACTGAATTCGCAAAAGCAGATATAATGTTCTTGCGACAAAATATCGGTCATGGAAGATTCACCCCATAGAATAAAAAGCCAAAAGTTTCCGAGGAACTCTATCGGAAGTTTGATCCGAACGTCAGCAGTGTTGTGGCACCGTTAACCGACTTGCTGAAGAACACAAAGTTTTAGTGGATAGAATAATGCCAGGAGGCATTCGACCATTAAAAAGAAATATTGTCCACCAAACCAGTTTCAGCTACACCAAACCCTTCAAAACTTTCAAAGTTGCCATCGACGTGAGTGACATAGGAGTTGGAGCTATACTGCAATAGGACCATGAGATAGGATTGCACTTTTCAAGGAAACTCAACATCTACCAGAGAAAATATTTCATTACTGAGAAAAAGTCATGAGTTTGTTACTAGCCTTATAATATTTTAAAGTGTACTCACAAACAGCGTGTTGGAGACGGTTGTGTGCACGGATCCCAATCTGCATATATTCTTTGAAATCTTTAAAGACTATTACATTGGAGTCAAAGATTGCAGACTTTTAATCTAAAAATTGTACATATAACATGCATTAAAAATGTAATCATAGATGTGTTCTCACAGATTTAACTGGTAAAGTTTAGACAAGATTTGTATTTATACAATGATAAATATAGGCATATGGGAAGAAGTTAAGGTGCACTTAAGTTTAAAATATCTGTATGTTATGGTAATGTGCTTAAAGAATAGAAACCAAATGATACCACTGTTTCATTATGATGGTTCTTCTTTGAGAGGGAAGGTGTTAGGAACGTGTAAAGGGTACTGTACCTTTAAGGGATTTGAAGGGTTTACAAACACAGTGACCTCTGCAATATTTAGAATGTACATTTGGAACAGAAGCTGGCAGAACGTGGTTTGCTATGAGACAAAAATAAAATCAAAATTGATCAATCACTTTAAATTATGTCCCAAGAAACTAAACTACACTCGAGTTTGAATTTGGCATTTTGACAATTTTTTAAAAAATGAATTGACCCCCTGTTTTGGGGTATAAAGCCAAAAAAAATCGAAAGTTGGGGGAGAACCGCCATGCCAGCAACATAGGCAGACTGCCCAGAGAATAGCTCTCTTAAATGTAGCTTTATTTATCAATGAGCTGTGAAACAGAAACTCTAAGGTGAAGCAAATAGAATAGAGGAAGATACAAAGAGATGATTCGACAGCTGGATGGTTCTGAAATTTGGATGTTTTGGTCAATCTTAATGGGGGTGTTTTTATTGGACCAGTATTGCAGGAGGGAAAGTAAAAGATAGTCAGAGAAAGGGGTTGCAAGTAGTTGTTAGTTTATTAATCTCTGTTAGACTTTTAAAAAGTTGTTTTTTTTATTTTAAATACTGACCTTTAGGATGGTTCTTGGCCTTCCGAATTTTTATAGGTTACTGCGCGGGCTAAATCTTTTCCATGTTGCAAGTTTAAGTTAGCGCATGGGTTGGGGAGGGGCGGGGTTTCACCCTGTGTTGTAACACATTAACTATGATTTCACTGCGCAGATGCTTACAGACTTTCTGAGCTTTTCCAGCACATTTCTGTCTTTGTTTCTGGTTTAGGAAATTTGTAGTTCTCTTGACTTTCTTTTGTGTATCATTGTCAGTCACGGTTGAGGTGCTGGAGGACAAGAAGACAGGTAATGTTGTTGCATTATGTGTAACAAGAATGCAAGGACAACCCAGGAATCTACAGACCAGTGAATTTGATATCAAGGGTGGGTAAGTGCTTGTAGGAGATTCCGAGAGGCAGATTTACATGCATTTGGAAAGGCAAGGACTGATTGGGGATATTTAGCACAGCTTTGTGTCTGGGAATCCACGTCTCAAAACTAGCTTTCAGTTTGTGGAGACGTGGTCCAGAGAGTAGATTAGATTACCTACAGTGTGGGAATTGGCCTCTCGGCCCTACAAATCCACACCGACTCTTCGCAGAGAAACCCAACCCCACTATATTTGCCCCTGATGAATCCACCTAACACCACAGGCAATTCACAGAACCTGCATATCTTTGGACTGTGGGAGAAAACTGGAGCATCCGGAGGAAACCCACGCAAACACAGGAAGAATGTACAAAATCCACACAGATACCCCAAGTGGGAATTGAACCCGGATCCCTGACGCTGTGAGGCAGCAGTGCTAACCACTGAGCCACCGCGCCGCCCAATGAACCCACCATTTAGCCGCCATGCCGCCCATAGATAGATGAAGATAAAGCAGCAAACGTTGTCTACGTGAACCTTAGTGAGGCCCAACAAGGTTCCTCGTGGTAACCTAATTAATAAGGTTACATCGCAGAGGATCAGGGAAAGCAAGCCAATTAGATACAAAATTGGCTTGATACTAGGGGTTAGATGGTGCTGGGAGAGATCTGTTGTTTCACTTGGAGGCCTGTGACCGGTGGTGTGCCACAAGGACCAGGCTGCTGCTGTTCATTGTTAATGTAAATTATTTGGATGAAAATATAGGAGCAATGGATAGTAAGTTCGTACACAAAACCCCCAAAATTGGTGTTAATAGTGGACAGTGAAGAAGGTTATCTTAGAGAACAATGAGATCTTGATCAACTGGGAAAGTGGGCTGAGGATTGGCAGGTAGAGCTTCATGCAGATAAATGTGAGGTGTTGCAGTTTGTTAGACAAACTAGAGCAGGATTTATATAGTTAGCAGTAGGACACTGGGGAGTATATTCGAGCAGAGAGACCTAGGGTGCAGGTACATAGTTCCTTGAAAGTGGAGTCGCAGGTAGACAGTGCGGTGAAGAAGGCATTAGGCACGCATACCTTCATCGGTTAGAGCATTGTCTTTAGGAATTGGGGCATCATGTTGTGGCTGTACAAGACGATGGGAAGGCCACATTTGGAGTACTGAGTACAATTCTTGTCGCCCTGCTATAGGTAGGAGGTTATAACCTGGAAGGGGGACAAAAGTATTTAAAATGGGATGTTTATATATATAAGGAGAGGTAGGGATGACCTTACAGAGCTTTATAAAATCATGAGTGCCATGGATAGGATACATAGACAAGGTCTTTTCCCCAGGGTGGAGGTGTCCAATACAAGAGAGGATAGGTTTAAGGTGAGAGGGAAGAGATTTAAAAGAGATCAAAGGGTAGCTGTTTGAATGTATATTCTGAGGTAGTTTACTCTCATAATGTATCTTATGTTTCTTGATAACTTTTTTGTTGCTCACTTTTGACCTTTAAAGTTTTCACAATCTTCTAGTCTCCCACTGGTCTTTGCCATTATTTATACCATTTATTTATTCTGATCGCCTCCCTTATTTCCTGAGACGTCCATGGCAGATTACCCTTTTCCTACATTCCTTCCATTTCACTATTACATGATGCTGCTGAGCACTTGGAAAAATTTCTTCGAAAGCCATCCACTGTTCATCAATGGTTCCACTATAAATATTAGCTTCCAGTCAACTTCAGCCAACTCTTCCCTCATCCTATTGTTGCCTACTTTGAGTAAGCCCGGAATCCTGGTATTGGACTTTACCTTCTCACCTTCCATCTGCATTCTAAATTCAACCATACTTTCAGTCCAAATAATTTCTCTCAAAGCATTTATTTATTAATTTCATTATTATTCTCTCGAGACATAAGATTTCCAGTCTTTCTGGGAAATTTGATTTGTTTGGTTTGTTTTCTTCAGTGAAGACTGAATTGAAGTAGTGCTTCAGAGTTCTGCTATTACCCTATTCTCTATTCATCTTCCTCTGTGTTCAGACTGTAACGAAGATGCACTTGTTTTCTCTCACCCTTTCCATTGACAGTTCACCCTTATAATTCTTGTTAATATTCTCTTCAGAAACCCATTAATCCATGTCCACATCATAAAGTCATAGGAGCATAATCTTTGTACTGTCCGAAATACAGCATTACCTACACCAGTCCCACTCTCCAACATGAAGCCTGCAGGCAGGAATGTTATAACACTTCAAAAGCTCGCCCAAGTCCTATTTAGCTGTTATGTGGATACCGTAACAACTCCCCTCTCAGGAAGTACATACCAGACCCCAACACCATCTGGGTGAAAAAAATCCTCAAATCCTCTCTAATCCTCAAACCCTTCATTTTAAAGTGTGTTCCTTTCTTTTTGGCCATTTGATTAATATGAACACTGCTGTCTATCCACCCTGTCCATGCCCTTTGTAATTTTATCCTTCTGAATCACATCCCCCTCAGTCTTCTCTGCTCCAAAGTAAACAACCCGGGCTTACCAGCTTCTGGGGAAAAAAAACGTAATAAGCAAGGTGGAAAATGGGAATCATATAGATGTATTCTATCTGGACTTCCGGACATCAGTGCACAAAGTGCCTCGCAAAACATTAATATGCAAGACAATAACACATAGGATTAGGAACAATTTATTTGTTAATGGAGAGGATTAGCTAACCAGTAAACACCATGATATGGAGCCGCTGGTTTTGGACTGGGTTGGACAAGGTAAAAAATCAAACGACACCACGTTAGAGTCTAATGGGTTTATTTGTAACAACAAGGTTTCATTGCGCTGCTCCTTCATTAGGTGGAAGAGAGAGGAAGACCTTAAACACAGAAGTTATAAGGAAAAGATCAAAGGGTAGTACAACTTATGCACATGAACTGTGCACACCTAAGATGACTTTTAAATGCTAAATCAGTTAGAATGGAGGTGCAAGTTTGATTGATTAATATGCAAATCGCAGAAATTATTTCAAGTCACTACCTGGAACTAGCATCAGATAAATGAAGTAACACTTGCGGCCAGACAATGTATTCTAAGCGTGAGACCTTGTTTGGACGCTGTCTGTGTCTTCATCTGGAGTCAGATTGGTTTTACTTACAAGCTCAGAGTTTGTAAAATATCACATCGACAAATTGTACGTTTTTGCTACAAAATAAAATGCATCTGCAAATACAAATGGGCAAATGCAATTGCACCCCGCAGATGTATATGTGCATACATGTGGTTCAATTGCGTGTGCAAATGTGTGAGAGAGATGGCCTGTCTGTGTGAAAGGGAGAGAGAGAGAGACACTGTGCACTTGAGAGAAAGTGAGGGTGACTTTGTGTGTGTGAGTGCGGGAGGGATAGAGAGAGGCTGCATGTGCATGTGTGCATGTGACAGAGTGCAGTGCACGTGTGCGCATGTGAGAGAGGGAGAGCGTGAGTGGAGCAGATACGGAGAGTGTCCATCAGCCTATGTAACGTGGTGAGTAAGAGGGTGTGCTTATCCAGGCATAAAAAAACCAGACAAATAAGCAGATAAATTTCCCCACACGCCCTCACTCCATGGTTTCAGAGCTTCCCCTCTCTGCAGCCTTTGCTCCATTTGTTGTTCATGTTACAGACCCGGAAACTACCGTCCCCATGTTCCATCCAGAGTTGGGTCACCAAATCCTCAGGTCTCTCTGAATGTCTGAGGCAGCTCACAACACAACCTCCAGCAACTCATCCCTAGCATATCCACTACCTTATCAGAAACAAGAGTCAGTCAGAGGCTCCTCAGCTACAAGTTAGATGCCTGTTGCTTTACAATTATACTCCAGTATTTTCCTCGTGCTACTGACCGCACAATCAACTGAGAGAGAAAAACAGAGGCATTCCGTGAATAGGAGCATACCAAGTTTCAAATATGAGAGTCAGATCTGCAGGAACACCCCTGTCCATGGAACACCACATGGGACACATCGGAAAGTGAACAACAGCCTGACACATGCCATTCCAATGATACTGAGTTTCACCATGCCAGCACTCGATGCATGAGGGAGTCAAAAACTAAAGCCAGGGAAAGATGCAGACAAAAAAAAACAAATGACTTATTAACTGCTAACTTAGTGAAAATATGGATAAGGAGATGGGGGATTGCACTAACGGGATAAGTGAGACAATGGTGAGTCCAATCCCAAGAAATCAAACATTGAATCGAAACATGGCCAGATCTGCTGGAATGGTTCATTTCCTCAAATTCTGAATCTGCCTCACAGAACCAGCTCAGACACCATAAACTGTGGTAAGGTAACGGCTAAAATGCAGGGCTTTGCAGGCCGTGCTATTGGATTACTCAATAAACTTGACTATCTGCACCGCAGGGGGGGGGGGGGGGGGCATTGTTATCCTTTGCCAGGATATTGTAACCCTCTACCACCACCCAGTCTCCGACCTTTGAGCCAGTTTTGTATTCAAATGGCTAGTTCTCCATGTATTTCATATTAACCAACCTTGTTAAACAGTTAACCATGCACAATGTTATTCAATGCCTTACTGAATTCCACATCAATAATGTACACCACTCTATCCCAATTAATCTTCTTAGTCACTTCTTCAAAAACATCTCAGTCAAGTCAGTGAGACACAATATTGCTTACACAAAGTCATGTTGACTATCCCTAATCAGTCGTTACCTTTCAAAATGCGTGAAAATCCTATGCCTCATAATCCCCTCCAACACTTCACCCACCAGTAACGTCAGGTTCACTGGCTTTTCCTTATTACCCATCTTAAATCCTCCAGTCTTGTGGCACTTTACCTGTGGCTATTGATGACAGCAAGGGGCACAACAATCACTTCCCTACCTTCCCACAGAGTTCGAGAGTGCATTTAATAAAAACCAGGACATTTTCCTTCCTTTGCATGTTTTAAGACATCCAGCAGCTCCTCTGTTATACAAACACTTTCCAAGATGTCACGACTTATTTCCCAAGTTCTCTAGCTTCCATATCCTCCTCCACAGTAAATAACAATACAACATATTCTTTCACTACCTCCCCCATTTCCTGTAGTTCTGCACATGGGCAGTCTTGCTGGTCTTTAAGGATGTCCTATTCGCGCCACGATTAGTCTTTTGTCGTTGACGTATTTGTAGAATTTCTTTGAAATTCTCCTTAACTCTATTTGCCAAAGCTATCACATGTCCCATTTTTATGCTCCCAATTTCCCTCTTAGGTATACTCTATTTGCCTTCAGACTCTTCTAGTGATTCACTTTAAATAAGGAATTAAGAGGCTAATGACGACCATTCCGGTTGTTGGAAAAGTCCATCTGGTTCATGAACATCCTTTAAGGAAACAATCTGCCATCCTTACCTGGTTTGGCCTATATGCGACTCCAGACCGACAACAATGTAGTTGACTGGCAACTGCCTTCTGGGCAATTAGGAATGGGTAATAGATGCTTGCTTAGCCAGGGACGCACTCATCCCGCGAATGAATTAAGGAAAAAAAACCCTCAATTCCTGCTGTCTATACCTGAGATATGCTTCCCTTTTATCCGTGCACAGAACCTCAATTTCTCCAATCCTCCAGCATTCCTTACACTGACAATCCTTACCATTCACCCTAACAGGGACATAGTGTCTCTCTATTCCTGACGTCTCGTTTATGAAGGCTTCCCGCTTCTCAACTGACCCTCTTGGCTGCGAATATCTGTCCCAATCGAATTTGGAAAATTCTTAATCAATATCACCAAAATTGGCTTTTCAACAATTTAGAACTTTAAGTTTTAGTCCTGGTTCATCATTTTCAAACTCTATTTTAAATCTAATTGAATTATGATGACTTGCCATAAAGTGCTCCATGATACCTCAACCACCCCTCCACACTGCCGTATCTCCAAAGGGTAAGGTGACTTTAGCTCCTTCTCTGTGATGGAGAGCATTGGTCAAGCAGCTGCAGCGTTGTAACTTGGATTGGGGTCAGCAGAATCTTTGACTCATTGGGTTGAATCTAACAATAATTTTACTCAGCGACATTTTCATTGAGTGTGACAGAGGGATGTCCTCACGAGGTTGAGCTAGTTCCCTGGTGCTATCTTATGAAACTCACCTCGTTAACTACCCAGCCCACCCCATGGTGTCCCTCTCATTCAATGCCAGCCGATTCTCCTACCCATCATGGCTGGAAGTACTCACTATTACCCGGATACCCCGGATACTCTGTGACCCCTAGCACTGGTGCCGTCTTTAAAAGGCCAATGGGCACATAGTTGAGCCTTCTCAGGTTGGAGCTGCCTTGCACAGCTTGCCCTGAGCATGGCAGATAGGGACAATTACACCGAAGTTTGTCGACAGGAGCACTGAGGACCTGGTGAATGGGCTAGTACAGAGAGGTACCATTCTCTTCCCAGAGAGGGCCACAGCACCAGACCCATCGAGCATGGTCTGAGCTCACCACCCAGATTAGTGCAGTATCCGCGGTCTTAAGAAATGTCCATCAATACAGGACAATCATCAATATCTTTCCCCACGCTGTCAGGATAAGGCTCACTGTATTTTCTGCTCCCTCACAATCTCTGTATATCTGTTATAGCACCAAACCCCGAACAAGGCTCATGCTCTACACCCTCACGGCAGCATGCATCATCTTCCCTCTCTTGCTCTTTCTTTCCCCTCTACTATACCTCCCTCACTAATAGCACCACATGGATGCAACACTGATTCCCTCTGAACACGTCACCATCTCCCCCTCCGACCAACACCAGCACTAAAAACAAGGTCACCCTTTCCCACCCTCACTCCATCCCTCCCCGTCTCCGATTCCATGAGAGACAGCTTGGAATAGGACAGAAAGGGCCAAGCCGGGTGGTGGAGTGCCCAATACCCATCTCCCCCACTGTACCTGTGTGTCTGTATTTGACTCTGTTGAGTATCTGTATATGGGTGCAGTTCTGGCAGTTTCTGTGGCGCTTAAAATAACACAATCTCTCCCATAGTTGGCCATCCCACCTTACTGCAGTGACAGCAGCATAGGGTGGTAGCTTTCGAGGATTCAGTCTGGGAGGGAGAGAGGGCAGCAGCTCACAGCACCATCCAAACTGACAGCATCATCAACTGCTGGTAGATGGAGGGTTGCAAATAAACTTGGCCTGTCAGAATGGAAATGTTCACCTCCGAGTGAACCATTTTGTCAGGAAATGAGATGAATTTATTTCTCACTCTGTGACTTTCAATGCTTAAAAGTTACCTGAGAATGTATTGAAAACTCCTGAAAAAGTGTTGGTAATGACGCAGGAACAACATTGCTTAGTATCAGACAACACTGCTCTGTGATTCCAAAGATATTGTTTGAAAAATCAAACGGCCATGCAATTTGACCGAGTCACAGCAAAGGATTTATTATCTTCTCAGAGTTCAAAACTGTGTCACCGATGCAGTGGTGTGGTAGTCCAGCAGAGGGAAATCTAATCACAAAACTCAGAGGCGAGCACTGCTGCCTTACAGCACCAGGCACCAGCGTCCGTGTCCATCCTCAGGCAGCTGCCTGTGTGGAGTTTCACATTCTCGCCATGTCTGCGTGTTCCCATTGGGTGCTCTGGTTTCCACCCACAGTCCAACGTTGTGGATGTTAGGTGAATTGGACATGCTAAATTGTCCATAGTGCCGAGTGATATTTAGGTTAGGGGCATTAGTCATGGGTAAGTGTAAGATAGCATTTGAACGGGTCTGGGTGAGTTACTCTTCGAAGGGTCAGTGTGGACATGTTGGGTTGAAGGGCCTGTTTCCACACTGTAGCGATTCTATGAACTCTATGAATAACAGGGGCAGACGGAGAGAGAGGAGGAGGAAGATTTTGATTCCAAGCTCAATCTATTTACTTCAAAAACATGTTTGCACAGAGATGCTGACAGAGGCACACACAAACTGAGATACTGACACTAACACACATAACACATGCTCACAGAGATGTGCACGTAGATACGGAGGTTTACACATAAATACTCAAACATAATACCATGTACAGGTACACGCGATCTTTAATACAGAGATATATACGTTTTTAATTAATAAGTTATCATTTGTTAGTCGGAGAAGGCAGGAGAATGGGGTTCAGAAATATTTTAGCCATGATCAAATGTCATGGCAGTAAAGATGGGCTGAATGGCCTCATTCTCCTCCAGTGTTCATTGCTCATATGATCTTTCCTGGAATTGTGTATCCACGAGGTCAGTGGAGATTGAATTTGATAAGTATTTGGTTTAGGAGAGTTAATGGGAATGTGGACAGGTTTGAGGGGCTGAGTGGGCGATATCTGTTTCTAATTGTCGACTCCTTATACATCAAAAGAGTGGTGATTGGTTTGAGGGGAACACATTTTGAGAATAAGGACCTTTCCATTTCAGACTGCTCCTTTCTCTTTAGAGTTACATAATCTGTGATGTTCTCATCCCTAGGGAGCAGTGAAGACTGGATTACAGAAAACACTCAAGGTTGCGTTCCATAGAAATTTGATGAACTGGAGAATCCATATTTATTAGGAATGACAGGAAGGGGATGTGTAGTTACAATCACATCAACAATGCACATTCTGAATGGTGCAACAGGCTCGAGGGGCTGAGTGGACAACTGCTGCTCCTAACCAATGTGTTGTTCTCTCAAGCACTCCGTAATGTTACAGAAGTAAAGAAAGATCCCATTAAGCCATTTAACATCGTTATAATGAGACAGGAGGAGACCATTCCGCCCCCCAAGTATATACATATAAATAGATTGAAGTCATTCAACTGGCGAAGTACATTACACAGTGTAGGATGAGGCTATCCAACCTTTCTAGCCTGCTGCTCAGCAACAGGGGAAACCCGATTAACTATCAGGGAATAAACATTCGGGATATTTAGGTTGTAAAGTTGTAACTGTGTGGAGTTCCTCGGGGATCAGTGTGAGATTATCAACTATTTACAATCTATACCAATGACTTGGATGAGAGGACTGATTGGCGTGGAGCTCAGTTAGCTCATTCATCAAGGTAGTCATTTAACTGCACATGGAGACTCTGCAATGGGATATAGACAGGGGAAGTTAGTGAGCAAAACATTGGCAGAAAACAGTATAATGTATGTTAAGAAAAGTCAGTGTTGTGTTGAACAGAGAAAATAACAGTAACCTACTTAAATGGAGAGAAAATCACAGAACTCATTGGTACATAATGTTTTGTGCATTCCAGTACATGAGCCACATAAAACTAGTCAGCAGTTTCAGCCAACTATTAGGAAAGGGTATCAAATCTTGCTGTTTTATGCAAAGGCTATTGGGTTAAATCATTAGGATGTATTACTGCATTTGTACATGACAATGCTGAGACTACATCTGATGTATTGTGTCTAGTAATGAACCCCTAAACTGAAAGAAAAATATGCAATGGTTTTAGAAGCTTTTCACTGAGGTTTCACTTTACTCTTTGCTGGAATGAAAGCCTGATGGAATCACAGTGTCATACAGCACGGAAACAGACCGCTTATCTGCACCGACCAGATATTCCAATCTGATGTCGTACTCTTTGCCAGCATTAGACCCATAATCCTCTAATTATTTTTTTCACATACTCATCCATTGCCTCTTAAATGTTGTCATTGTACCAGCCTCCATCACCTTCGCTGCCAGTTCGTTCCATGCACACACTACCCTCTGTGTACAAAAGTTACTCTTCAGGTATCTTTATAATCTTAACCCTCTCACCTTAAATCTATGCCTTCTGGTTTGGACTCCTCTGACCTTGGAAAGTAACCATATGCATGCTCACATGACGCCTACAAGGTCAGGGCACTTCAGGCCTGAAAATAAGAGATGTTTACATTGAACCATAAAGGACACTGAGGAGAGTGTGCTGGGCGTAGCAAAGGGATGAGAGAATAAAACTAAGGATTTAATATAATAAAATGATATATTCATTTTAGTACAGTACTTTAAAGACATGAATTTATTGTACAATAATTATGAAACCGCTTATAAAAATATTTTCAAATGATAAATTACAAATCACTCCTAAATGGAACAAATAACAGGGATGGAGTATGCAATCAGGGGAATGTTTAACCAGACATTACATGGTTCACGTTGGTGCACGGGTAACGTTGTTGTATGTTTCAGCTCAGAGAGGGAGAAAATGTAACTTTTCTGTGGAGCCACATCCATTGTTGCATCACTTTATTTGTTCATATGGACAGCAACATATAGAACATAGAACAATATAGCGCAGAACAGGCCCCTCGTCCTGCGATATTGTGCCGACCTGTGAACTATTCTCAGCTCATCCCCATACACTGACCCAAAATCATACATGTGCCTATCGAAAGATTGTTTAAATCTCCCTAATGTGGCTGAGTTGACTACATTCCATACATTTACCACTCTCTGCGTAAAGAACCTGTCTCTGACATCTGTCTTAAATCTATCACCCCTAAATTTGTAGTTATGCGCCCTGGTACAAGCTGACATCATCATCCTAGGGGAAACAACTTACACTGTCTGCCCTACCTAATCCTCTGATCATATTGTATGTCTCTATCAACCCCCTCTCAGCCGTTCCACAGAAGACCTTCCCTCCAGACCAGGCAACATACTGATAAATCTCCTCTGCACCTTTTGCAATGATTCCACATCCTTCCCGTAATATAGGGACCAGAACTGTACGCAATATTCCAAGTGTGCTCGCACCAGCGTTTTGTATAGTTGTAACATGACATTGTGGCTCCAGAAATCAATCCCTCTACAAATGAAGCCTAACACACTGTATGCCTCTTTAACAGAAAGCAGAAAATTCATCAGTCATCTTTACCACTCATGGGGGGTTCCTTTTGAGGATTCATTGGAACAGTTAAATCTGTTTCTCTCTGCTCAGAACTTGTTAAGGTTTTCCAGCACTTTCAACTTACTTAGTCTTTTGGTCTGTGGATATTTGTCTGATCTGAAAGGGAACAGTGAAGCTGCCATTTCTGTTGGCTCTCGAGTATTTGGTAATGGATTCTGAATGAAAATTTTAAAAATATGAGAATGACTACCATTACGCATTATGAAAATGTGGAACTCAGTTGCACTGACATCACACAATCGATCATTTGTAACTAACAGACAGAATTAACGATTCCAGTTGTTATCAATGTCTTGTCATGCTCCTGATGTCACTGGCATCATACTCATCCAGCAAGGTCTTAGCTTTCCGAGACGTTAGATGAAAATGTGCAAACATAATTTTTTTTTTCTTTAACGGGACATATTCATCCAGGGATTTGGAAGGCACTAGCAAGGGCAGAGTTTATTTGTCGTCTCCAGTAACTCTGGGTAAGTCGCCAGAGAGCTGCTACAATCTTTCTCTTCAATCCAAGTAATGCAAATCCACACATTGTCGGGACATTCCAAGATTTTTTTCAAATACTTGTGAAGGAAGATCAAATTAGTTCCTCGTCAGGATGGCACGCAACTTGGAAGATACCTTGCAGCGACTGATTTTTCTATTGCTCCCATTACCAGGACAGAATGTTCTCCAGTTCCCATTAATCACAGTTTTGCTCAAGGTCCATGATTAGATTAGATTAGATTACTTACAGTGTGGAAACAGGCCCTTCGGCCCATAAAGTCCACACCGACCCGCAGAAGCACAACCCACCCATACCACTACATTTACCCCTTACCTAACACTACGGGCAATTTAGCATGGCCAATTCACTTGACCCGCACATCTTTGGACTGTGGGAGGAAACCGGAGCACCAGGAGGAAACCCACGCAGACACGGGGAGATCGTGCAAACTCCACACAGTCAGTCGCCTGAGTCGGGAATTGAACCCGGGTCTCAGGTGCTGTCAGGCAGCAGTGCTAACCACTGTGCCACTGTGCCGCCCACAAAGGCCCACTGAGGGTGCCGATTCCACCCTCAGTCAAGCCCTGCTTCGATTGAAAGGGAATTCACTCTGAACTCACCTCAAATTACATGGGAAGATCACTTGAAAGAATAAAGAGCAAAAGGCAAGAGCATTGTTTGTTGGAACAATGTCCCCTCAATATTCAAAGAAAATTGATACATGGCCTTCCGATTCTGTCAGAAGTTGGTTTTCCTGTTTGTGATGAGGCTGTTTGGTTAAATATTGTGACAGACGGACAGGAGGAAGCTCCAATCTGCATCAGACAGTGACAAACATCCTATTGTCTGAAACTGTTTGACATTGATCAGTCCAAGCTCACCATTCACTAATGACCAGTAGTCGCACAGAAATCAACAGCTTCTACTGTGACAGCAAAAAGGGAAACGGAGGGTCAGGGAAAGTGGGAGTGACAGGGAAAGTGGTGTGACATACAGTGCGAGAAGTGTGAAGGGAGATAGTCAGTGGAAGGGTAGGTAGCATTAGAAGAGGCAATGTAAGGGAAGTAGGTGAGTAAGGAAAGAGTAGGAAAGGGGAGGAGGAGGTGTGGCAGAAGTCCCATCAGTGGCAGGAGAAAGCACGTAGTTGGAAAAGTGAGATAGATGGAATATCAAACATCACTGCAGGAAAAGTGGTCTCTTGTTTCCTTTGAAAATTAAGAAAAGGTTCCTCATACCTTTTTATTTACACTTGATTCTTGTTCATGTTGCATATTCACTCTGCATTTCTGTATCTCCATCAAGTGCAGACATTTTCTTTTTGCCACAACGCATTATTGCAACATGATGTCACTTGTTAAAACAATATTCAGCACTGTGGTGCTTTTTCTTTTAATTTGCTTCCAATTCAACGTAGACATGAGAATGTGAATTGATCTTCTATAGTGTGTTTATAATACAGAATTTAATTTAATCGTTATCCTCATCCATCGAGCTCTTTCAAACAAACTTATTGAATGAACCTGGGTCCATCCTGCAGATGAAAAAATAACTTCAGCTCTGACTATTGCAGTGAATGTTTTACAGGATAAGCTGCAGGCCCATGTACAACGTTTCAGTACACAGTGCCAAAGGCTCGTCCAACATTAATGATATACAAGCCTTCTGAATAATACATGCAGACAGGTGGAGTGTAAAAGTAGAATTCAGCTCCATGTCCAAAATATGATTTGTGGCTCTGTCATAAAAGACCTCAACTGCATCACGCTGGCAATTCACCAAAATATGAAAAACAAGAGACTGGAATTCCCATTTCTTCCTCTGCAATAGATCTGTAGAACAGGAAGGAAATGAAGGTTTGTTTCTGATATTCCTAAATGTTGATGATATTAATGTGGGATATGGGGTGTATTGGAGGATGATAAACAATGTTGTGGATGAGCAATGATTAGCTGGATGGGTCACGGTGAGGAGGAACGTGTTAGATTACAAGAGGGTACAAAGAGATCGTTCTGAGGGCCATATAAAAATTAACACTGAAATATGTGAGATGCTAAACTCTGGAAGAAGTGACAAAACAAGAGAGAACTCAAACCATGAAGATAGTCTTGCTTTTGTAACAGAAAAGGGTAAGCAGTGAACCTGACAGAGGTGTATAAGAGCATGAGAGGTATAGGCAGAGTGAACAGACAACAGCAGTTCCCCTTAGTCAAAGGGTCAAAAACAAGGGACACATGTTGAAAGTGAAAAATGGGATATTGAGAGAGGAGTTGTGCAATATGTTTTGAATCTAGAGGATGGCCCGTGTCTAGAATGCATTGCCTTGGAGGGTTGATCAGGAAGGTAACTTCATAAAATTTATACAACACTTGCATTAGCACTGGGTGGTGCAGACTCGATGGACCTTGTCTTTTTTATATGATTCCATATGGTGGCAGCCATGAAAGCTCTGATACGTTCAGACGCACCAACTAAAGGTACTTGTTGGTTTGTTCTGGCAAACTGTGCTCAGTAAGTGGCAAAATTACAAACGAGACTCATCCCATGGATTATCAGCAATTACTAACCTAGGACAGCCCAGCCATCTCTGAAAACATCCATGTTAATTCACATGCTCAGTGCAAGAATCCTCCAGCTGCTTGACACTGTTATTTTAAGGACACCAATAACATAGAAGCAGACTTCCTTTCATTATTATATAGACTTGTATCTGTAAGGTTGCTATTTCTCAGAAAAATAATAAATTGAATCCTATATGTTCGCTTTGACAATGAGTCAGATTTCCTGTGTTTTCCTGCGAGCTGTTCATCACAGCATGGTGGCGTGTGTAACACTCCATTCACCAGCAGTTAAACCAGCACATGAGATGCACTGCTGGTACTCCATCCTACCAGCCACTTGGATGGACCAACATCAACTGGACTGGAACGTCTCCAGGGCAAGTAATGCTGGTCTAGCTCCATTAAATTCCCAAATCAATTGAAAAGACAATCGTATTTTCTATAATTATTGAAAAATGAGGATTTTTAATTGATCTGATGAGCTTGCTGCTGTCTTTATAGTTGTGTTATTTACTTCAATAAAACCATTTTGTGCATATATTGAAAGAACAAAAAACACTCAGGTCACAGATAATACAAGGCAATGCAGCATTGAAGCAAAAACTGCCAGGGCATAGTAGGTCATAGGTCTTCAGGTAACTGGGAAAAAAATATCTGTAGGTGTTTCCTGGCTGGCATTGATTGGGCTGAAGGGTCTATTTATATGCTATATGACTATCAGTTTAATTGTTGAAAACAGAGAAAGTATTCCCACTATATCCATAGCTTGTGTGCATCAAATGGTGAGGAATACAATCTCCAAGGTCACACAGCACACTGACTTGAAGCTATATCATTCTCCATTCACTGTCAAATGGTTCAGAACCCCGTTTCTCTCTTTGTAACATATCTGTTAATGTCCCTGCACCACAATAATCCCTGGGGTTTATCAACATATTCTGAATAGAAATTACACATAGACAACAGAATGTTTGCCTTGCTAATGAAACTCATCTCACAAGAAGAACTGAAAGGAATGTGCAGAATTAAAGTTATCCATTCGACTCAATCTGATTTCGAAAGCAGTTTCAAGGCATGGTTTTACTTTGCGCTGTGCTCCTGATTTTTCTCCAAAACTATGAAACTTCCCTGAGTGCTTTTGAGTGCTGTTTAAAAGTCACATATGGAAAGCTGTGCCCAATAATCTGAAAGGAAAAGTCTTCATGCTCATGAGAATCATCTCATAATTTTTCAGTATCTAAAGAAAACAGGAATGCAAAAACTGGCATCAGGAGTAAGTCACCAATCGAGCTCCGCCATGCAATAAGATCTTGGATGATCTGATTTTGACCTCAATCACACAGCCATAGAGTCATAGAGATGTACAGCAAGGAAACAGACCTTTTGGTCCAACCCGTCTATGCTGACCAGATATCCCAAATCAATCTAATCCCACCTGCCAGCACCGGCCCATATCCCTCCAAACATTTCCTACTCATGTACCCATCCAAATGCCTCTTAAATGTTGCAATTGTACCAGCCTCCACCACTTCCTCTGGCAGCTCATTCCATACACGCACGACCCTCTGCACAAAAAAGTTGCCCCTTTGGTCTCTTTTATATGTTTCCCCTCTCAACATAAACCTATGCCCGCTAATTCTGGTCTCACCGACCCAGGGAAAATTTACCTTATTTGCCTATTTACCTTATCCATGCCCCTCATAATTTTGTAAACGTCTATAAGGTCACCCCTCAGCCTCCGATGCTCCAGGGAAAACAGCCCCAGCCGGTTCAGCCTCTCCCTGCAGCTCAAATCCTCCAACCCCGTCAACATCCTTCTAAATCCTTTCTGAACCCTTTCAAGTTTCACAACATCTCTCCGATAGGAAGGAAACCAGAATAACATGCAATATTCCAACAGTGGCCTAACCAATGTCCTGTAAAGCCGCAACATGACCGCCCACCTCCTGTATTCAATACTCTGACCAATAAATGAATGCATACCAAACGCCTCCTTCACTATCCTATCTACCTGCGACTTCACTTTCAAGGAATAATGAACCTGCATTCCAAGGTTTCTTTGTTCTGCAACACACCCTAGAACATTACCATTAATTGTATAAGTCCTGCTAAGATTTGCTTTCCCAAAATGCAGCACCTCGCATTTATCTGGATTAAACTCCAGCTGCCACTTTTCAGCTCATTCGTCCATCTGGCCAAATCCTGTTTTAACCTGAGCATACCCTCTTCGCTGTCCACTACACCTCCAATTTTGGTCTAACTGCAAACTTATCAACTGTCCCTCTTATTCTTCCTTTGCCCTTACAATGTTAGTGCATCGTTTTTAGTCAAGAATCTGTCTGCCTCTGCCTTAGGAATATTCAATGTTTTATCCTCCATTGCTATCTGGGAAGAGAGTTCACAAATACACGACACATTGAGAGAATTAAAACAACCAACATCTTCTTTAAAGAGATATTCTTCAGTTTTATAGACAGTCCACTCCTGGTAATCTCTCACATAAGCTGAAATATTGTTTTAGAATTCAACTTGAAAAGACTACTTGGAATTTTTTGGCCTTACCAAGATCACATGTTGTTCACCTAAACTCCAGCAGATCCAGAGTCGGTCAGTTCAAGATTTCCTCATGAAATAAACGTTCCACACAGGAATCAGTTGAATGAATCTTCTCTGGACTGATTTGCATGTCAGTATGCCCATTGTTCTCTCGATGTTGTCTTGCCACTGCTCTGCAAAACTGGAGAAAATCATCCCTAATTTTGCATGTATTCTGTTTCAGATAGTTTCTACATTTATCGTACTCCGTCAAAGCTTTATGCACACATAAAGGTTTTATTATGTCATCCAGGTGCACAATTCCTCTATGCTTCAAGACAATCTCTCCAATGAAATAATACACTGCCTTTCAATTCAACCGGCCAACGTCTTTGAGTGCACAGACAATATTTCCGACAATATTCCATACAATATTTTTCTGTTCACTTGACCCACCTTAATCTCTTTATAGTTTCAAATCCTCTTCAAATCTTGCTTTTCTAACAGTTTCAAATGTCTGCATTCCTCCCTAGTACAGACAGAATATTTGGCCAAAGAAATAGATTGTGGCCTCGTTCCAATGAATTGACAATGCAATATTTTAATCAATGTCTAAACTATGAACTATGGTAAAGTGTTTTGCAGTCCTATCACTCAGTTCCCTAAACTCAAAGTAGGGACAGATGGTGTGGAATGTGTGTGTGGGTGGAATGGAGGAACGGCAAAGGTGAAAAAAAAAATAGCTGGAGTTATGTACAGGTCTACAAATCGTAGTCAGGAGCTGGGGCAGAGGACACATCGGGAGGTAAAAAAGATGTGTAGAAAAAGCAAAGTTATAATGATTGGGAGGATTTCAATATGTAGCTGGACTGGTAAAATCAGGTTGGTAGTGTTTTGTCAGAAAAGGAATTTGTGGAATGTCTACAAGATGGCTTTTTGTCGAGCGGCTTATGGTGCAGGCAACGAGTAATACTGGATTTAGTGTTGTGCAATGAAGCAGACTTGATAAGGGAGCTTCAGGTAACGAAAAACTTTAAGCAGCAGTGATCATAATATCATTGAACCTATTCTTCAATTTGACAGGGAGAAGATAGAAGAATTAACAATTATTACCACTGAATAAAAGTAAATACAAAGGCATGAGGGAAGAACTGGGTTGAATTGATTGGGAGAGTAGGCTAACAGGAAAGACAGTGGAACAGTAATGGCGGGAGTTTCTGGGAGTAATTCAGCAGACGCAGCAGAGATTCATTCCAAGCAAAAAGAAGCATGGTATAGGGAGGATGAGGCAACAAAGGATGACAAGGGAAATCAGGGTTAGCGTAAAAGCAACAGAGAAATCAGACAACATGGCAAATGGCAGTGGGAAACCACAGGATTTGGAAGCTTACAAATACCAATATAGGGCAACAAAATAAGAAATAAGAGGAAGAAGATTAAATATGAGGGTAAACTAGTCAGTAATAAAAAAACTGGAATATGTTCTTTAGATATATAAAGTGCAAAATAGAGGCAGAAATGGATATTGGGACGTGGGATGCGTCGCTGGATATATAGCAATGGGGAACAAGTAATGGCTGAGAAACTGAACAATTATTTCACGTCAGTTTTAACAGTGAAAACACCGATAGTATTCCACAAATTCAAGATAGCGCTTGGGATGAAGCTTGGGACAGAGCTTATTAGGACAAATTGCTCAAAAAACTAAATGGGTAAATAAACTGGACAGATAGACAATATCGCAGAGTGCCAAGGGAGATAGCTGAAGAAATAATGGAGACATTTGTGGTGATCTTTCATTAACTTCTAGAATCAGGGAGAGTTGAAGACTAGAAAGTTGCAAACGTGACACGCTCTTTAAAAAGGGATAAGGCAAAAGGCAGAAAGTGACAGACCGATTAGCACAACCTCAGTCATGTGTAAGATCCTGGAATCCATTGTGAAGGATGAGATTCTGAATACTTGCAAGTGAATTGTAAAATTGGGTAAAGTCGGTATGGTTTCATCAAGGGGATGTCGTGCCTCATATATCTGTAAGAGTTATTTTAGGATGTAACAAGCAAGTGAGACAAAGGAAAGTCAGTGGATGTTATCCACCTGGACATCAAGAATGACTTTGGCAAGGTGCCACACAGGAGGCTGCTGAGTACAATAAGGTCCCATTTTGTTGGAGGCAATTGACTAATGTGTGCAGAAGCTTGGCTGTCTGGCAGAAAGTAGAGAATGGGGATAAAAGGGTCCTTCCCAGGATAGCAGCCAATGACCACTATGTTCCTCAAGGCTCAGTGTTGGGACCACAACATTTTACTTTGTACATTAACGATCTATATTAAGGAACTGAGGGCATTCTGGGTAGGCGTTTAGATGAAACAAAGGTAGGTGGAGGGACAGGTAGCATTGAGGAGGCAGGGAGGCTGCAGAAGGATTTAGATAGAATAGGAGAGTGGGAAAAGAAGTGGTAGATGGAATACATCTTGGGAAAGTGCGAGATGATGTACTTTGTGAACAGGAAGAGAGGCATGGACTATTTCATAAATGAAAAGAAAATTCAGAAGTCTGAAGTGCAAACAGAGTTATGAGTTCTTGCACAGGAATGTCTCAAGGTAAACTTGCAGGTTGAGTGAATAGTTAGGAAGGTGTTGTGTCTGCCACACAGTGTATTTAAAGGCTTCTATTCAGCAAAAGAACTGTGAGTCAACTCGTACAAACAATAATATTTGTTTATTGAGCACAGTCAATACAATACAATAAAGTTTACTATAAAGTAATGAAAAATACTGCAAACTGTCTTATGCTTTTACTTAACTTTGGCTGACCGTGTACCACCACACTAGAACTTGGCCAGGCTCCACGTGGTGATGCCTTCTTATTCTTCCGATGGTCTTGGAGTTGTCTTTTTTCTCGGTGGATATTCTCCAGTTACCACACTCTGTGGGGTTTTGATGTATTCTTATCCTTCCAAGTCTTCAAGCCCTTGGGACGGTATGGAGGATCTGCAATGGAATGATCAGGTTTGTTTACCCTGATCAATCAGACTCAACCATGGGTTGGCATATTGATGACCCAAGGGCGACATTCCAATGTCCCATTAAAGGCCATCTTCAGGAGAGTATTGCAGGGTCTGTACTGTAGCTGTCAGGTTTGTTTGCAAACTGTCTGGAGGGAGCTGCAGCCTGTCTGGATTCTACAGCATGTAGATTAACACAGAGAGTTTACACAAGGCTGAGATCCATTTGCCATCATGCTTTAATCACTGTTCATTTTTGTAACTCCGTGATAAGTTTATTAATGTCCATAATACGTTCATTGTTTTGGGTGACCTATCCGGTCAGAAAGACAAATACAATGATGGCATTTATTTTGAGAGGACTTGAATATTAAAGCAGAGATGGATTTCTGAGTCTTTACAGAGCTCTGATTGAAGCATATTTGGAGTATATTGTGGGAGCATCATTTAAGATATATCTAGACAGATACATGAATGGGCAGGTAGCAGAGGGATACAGATCCTTAGAAAATAGCCGGCAGGTTTAAATAGAGGATCTGGATCGGTGCAGGCTTGGAGGGCTGAAGGGTCAGCTCCTGTGCTGGAATATTCTTTGTTCTTTATTTATTATTCATTCTAAAAATTGCAAGTTTTCAACTTACTGTATGCTACAATTTAATACATAAAACATTTATTTATTTGACAGTGCATGTTAAATTATTGTCATTTCTAAATTACAGTAATAGAATCATAGAGATGTACAGTATGGAAACAGACACTTTGTTCCAACTCGTCCATGCTGACCAGATATCCCAACCCCAATCTAGTCCCACCTGCCCAGACCCGAGCCATATCCCTCCAAACCCTTCCCAGCATATACCCATTCAGATGCCTTTTAAATGTTGCAATTGTACTTGCCTCCACCACTTGCTCTGGCAGCTCATTCCATACACATACCACCCCCTGCAGGAGAAAGGTGCCCCTTAGGTCTCTTTTATATCTTTCCCCTCTCACCCTAAACATATGCCTTCTACTTCTGGACGCCCCCACACCAGGGAGAACATCTTGTCCATTTACCTTATCCATGTCTTTCATGATTTTATAAACCTCTAAACAGTCACCCCTCAGCCTCCGACACTCCACTGAAAACAGCGCTACCTTATTCAGGCTCTCCCTACAGCTCAAATGCTCCAATCCTAGCAACATCCTTGTAAATCTTTTCCTAACGCTTTCAAGTTTCACAACTTCCTTCTGATAGGAAGGAGAGCAGAATTGCATGCAATATTCCAAAAGTGGCCTAACTAACTTCCGAAAAACCCACAACATGACCTTCCAACTCCTGTACTCAATACTCTGACCAATAAAGGAAAGCACACCAATCGTCTACTTCGCTGTCTTATCGTTCTGTGACTCTACTTGCAAGGAACAATGAAATTGCACTCCAAGGTCTCTTTGTTCAGCAACACTCCCTAGGAGTTTCGACAATAAGAGTATAACTCCTGTTAAGACTTGCTTTCCCAAAATGAAGCACCTCGCATTTATGTAAATTAAACTCCATCTGCCACTCCTAAGCCCATTGGCCCACTTGATCAAGATCCTGTTGCAATCCGAGGTAACCTTCTTCGCTGTTCACAACACCTCCAATTTTGGTGTCATCTGCAAACTTACTAACTGTACTTCTTATGCTCACATTCAAATCAATTATATAAATAACGAAAATTAGTGGATTCAGCACTGATCCTTATGGCACTCCACTGGTCACAGGCCTCCAGTCTGAAAAACAACCCTCCACCACCACCCTCTGTCTTCTACCTTTGAGCCAGTTCTGTATCCAAATGGCTAGTTCTCCCTGTAGTCCGTGACATCGAAGCTGGCTAACTACTCTTCCATGGGGAACCTTGTTGAACGTTTACTGAAGTTGAAATAAATCATGTCCAACTCTCTGGCCTCATCAATCCTCTTTGTTACTTCTGTAAAAATCTCAATCAATTTTGTGAGACATGATTTTCCACTCACAAAGCAATGTTGACTGTTCTTAATCAGCCCGTGCCTTTCCAAATACATGTACGTCCTGTCCCTCAGGGTTCCCTCCAAAAACTTGCCCACCACCGCTGTCAGGCTCACTGGTCTATCGTTGCCTGGCTTGTCCTTACCGCCCTTTTTAAACAGTGGCACCACATTCGCCAACCTCCAGTCCTCTGGCACCTCACCTGTGACTATCAATGATACAAATATCTCATGAACAGGCCCAGCAATAATTTCCCTGGCTTCCCACAGAGTTCTCGGGTACACGTGATCAGGTCCTGGGGATTTATCCACTTTTATGCGTTGCAAGACATCCCGCACATCCCCCTTTTGTAATATAAACATTTTGAAGATGTCACCATTTATTTCCCTACATTCTATATCTTCCATGTCATTTTCCACAGTAAACATTGATGCAAAATGCTCATTTCTTATGTCCCCTAGCTCCTGCAGCTGCACACAAAAGCCTCTTTGCTGATCTTTGAGTGGACCCTATTCTTTCTCTATTTACTCTATTTTCCTTAATGTCTTTGTAAAATGCTTTTGGATTCTCCTTAATTCTATTTGTCAATGTTATCTCATGTCCCCTTTTGCCCTCCTGATTTCCCTCTTAAGTATACTCATACTGCCTTTGTACTCTTCTAAGGATTCACTCGATCTAGTCAGACAAAACGTTCTTTTGCTGTACAAAACAAAACGTGCACTCTTTACTTTTGTATCATAAAATGTTGTTAGGTGTTTATATCTTAGTTCCATCAATATAGAATCAACTTAATTGTTTTCAGAGATGATTGTTCAGTTGAAGAACTGTAGTTAATATTTCATCATTGCCCAATTCACAAACATGGCAAACACCTGATTATTGTTCAGGTCAGTAAACCCACCACGTTGCAATCATGACCGACATTAAAAATGGATTCCAAAAGGCTTCAATTCAGACACAGTGCTACTGGACCTCATAGCTACCTGCGGCACTCAATGAGACACTGACATGCTCCTGAATCTGTCCAGATAATTTCCAATCTGGGTCAGGACAATCATTCAAACATTCCTTCAAAGTAAATCGTTTGGATTCCATCTTGGGCAGGAGGAAACTAGCCAACAGACTATCACAATCAAATCCAGACGCAGAGAGCAGTTGTATGGACATGGAGTGTCAGAATCACATGTTGTTGCTCATGGTGCTGACACCTGGCATGTCCCCCATACTCCATACATCTGCTCTCTGGACCAGACACTGGGAGAAAATGTTCACAATTGACAGTATAATGCAGCATCTTGTGTCGCACAGTGAATCCTCTGAAATAAAATCCAATAAATGTACCTTCACATTCACCAGTATCAAAATAAATTTATACATGTCTGTGGATGGTCAGATATTAATACATGGGTCACCCAACAGAATGTATCTGATGAAACCAGGAGCTAACGGCAAGTCAAAAATCAGTTTAATAACTGAACTTGGGGGATTTTGTCTGGTCTCGGTAACCATACACATTGTGCTGACACTCAGGTGAATACACCTCACTCCCTCACACATTCAACAACTAATGAGAATCCACAAGCTAAGTGAAACTTGGAACATAGAACAGTACAGCAAAGTAAGAGCCCTTTAACCCTCAATGTTTTGCTGGCCTTTTATCCTATTCTAAGATCAGACTAACCTACATAACCTTCAATGCACTAAATTCCATGTGCCTTTCCATGAGTCTTCGTAATTATCCCGAATGTAACTGACTCTACATCCATTCCTCCCCCACCACTCTGTGTGTAAAGAACCTACCTCTGACATCTCCCCTAACATTTTCGCAATCACATTAAAATTTTCTCCGTTGTTGATAGCCATTTCTGCCATGGGAAAAGACTCTGGCTATCCAATATTGGTCTCTCAACATCTTGTGCACTTTTATCAAGTCACCTCTCATCCTTCTATGCTCCAGGGAGAAATCCCCTCGCTCCCTCAAACTTTCTTCCTAAGACATGTCCTCCAGTCCTTCCAGCATCCTGGTAAATCTCCTCTGCACACTCTCTGAGCCTTCCACATGTTTCCCATAATGAGGTAACCAGATCTGAACACAGTATTCCGAGTGTGGTTGAACCACAGCTTTATAGAACTAAGCATTAAACTCGCTGCTCTTTCCTCTGATAATGAAAGCCAGCACACCATCACCTTATTAACAACTCTATCAACTTGGGTGGTAATTTTAAGGGATCTATGGACATGGGTCAAGATCCCTCTGTTCCACCACATTGTCAAGTATTCTGCCTTTAAACCTGTATTCTGTATGCAAATGCAACCTTCAAAAATAAAACAATTCGCATGTTTTACATTTGATCTCTATTCGCCTTTCTCAGCCCAGTTCTGCATCCCGTCAATGTCCCATTGCAATATACAAAAGCCCTCCAAACTATACACAACTCCACCAAACTTCCTGCCATCGGCAAACTTAGTAACCCACCATTCCACCTCCTCATCAAAGTCATTTATAAAAAGCACAAACAGCTCAGGTCACAGAGCCAATTTCAGTGGAACACCACTTGTCGCTGAACTCCAGGCTGAATATTTTTCATCTGCTACCACACTCTGTCTTCAATGGGCCAGCCCAAGTCCATATCCAAACAGCCAAATTTTCCTGCATCCCATGCCTCCTTATCTACAGAATGTGCCTACAATGGGGAACCTTATCAAACACCTTGCTAAAATTCTTGTTTACCACATCTACCTGGCTGCCTTCATCAATGTTGTTTTTCACATCTTCAGAGAATTCAACAAGGTTTGTGAGGCATGACCTACTCACCGCAAAGCAATGCCGACTATCACTAATCAAACTATGGTTTTCTAAGTAATTGCAAATCCTGTCTCTCAGAATCATCTCCAATACTTAGCCCACCACTGATGTAAGACAGATTGTTCTGTCATTCCCAGCGTTGTCCCTATTTCCTTTCCCAAACAAGGGAATAACATTTGCCACTCTCCAGTCATCTGGCACTATTTCAGTGGACAGTGAGGATGCAAAGATCATCACCAAAAGTACACCAATCTCTTCCGTAACTTCCTGGAGTAACCTAGGATAACCCCATATCACTCGTGGATTTATCTATTCTATGTTTGTACTCCCATCAGTCTGTATTTCCCTTCAACTTGTCTACACGCTGCCCAACCAACTGATTGACTGCTTTCCATTTCAGTGTAGTATACAGTGCTGACTTCCTGAAGTAGTAAGGTTCCCAACATTCTGCGAATTACAGAACGAAAATAAAATAATGCACCAGTGCTTTCCTGATGAAGGGCTTAAGCCTGAAACATTGACTCTCTGCTCCTTGGATACTGCTTGACCTGCTGTGTTTTTCCAGCACCACACTTTTCGATTCTGATCTCCATCAAATGCAATCTTCACTTTCTCCATGACTGACGGCTGTCCCCTCACACACTAAGTGGGGAATTAATTATCAGAAACTCATTGTATGTGGAGCTGACTGCTCAGGTCTGGAAAGTTGCGTTTGATGGAATCATTTTTTAAAAATAAATTACATTTCAATAAATATTCATTCAGTGAGAGTTAAAATTTGGTTCATGGTTTGGGCAGCTTGTTAAGAAACAGTGAATGACTGAAGCACTCTGAAGTACAGAGTATTCCAGGTGTTATATTCTAGCTTTCGTTAACGCTGGGAGTATTATCAGACAGACTGATGTGATAAGGGAATCAGTTGACATGGACGAGTGTGAAATTTTTGCCATTACAGAGACGTGTTTGAGAGAGGTCATGGCTAACAACTCAATATTCTGTTGCACTGGAACTATAGTCAGGACAGGGCAGGATGTTAAAGCAAGACTGAAGATGTTACAGATATAGGAAAGCAAGGCTGGAGATGGTACAGAGAGAGGAAAGAAAGGCTGGAGATGGTACAGAGAGAGGAAAGCAAGGCTGGGGATGTCACAGAGATAGGAAAACAAGGCTGGAGATGGTATCGAAAGAGGCAAACAAGGTTGGAGATGGCCGAGACATAGCGTGGCCTGTGCATGATAGAGAGGTGAGAGAATTTTTTAAAATTCATTCACAGAATATGGGGAGAGGTGTAGCAGCTTTAGGTTAGGAGAGATAGGGGAGGGATGTAGGGGCTAGAGGAGATGACAGGGAAAAATACAGAGATACACGTAGATGGTTTAAAAGCGGAAATTTGCGATGTCTTATTAGAGAAAATATTATAGAAATCTGTGGAATAGACAAGGCACTGGAAGGAACTGAAGGAGTGAGACTGTGGACTGTCAAAGCACAAGAGAAATCGAGTCAGTCTCATACAGCACAGGAGAGGCCCTTCGCTTGATAGCAACAATAATAAAAAAGCCCTGCAAACGCTGGAAACCCTTCCTTCCTAATGTCTGGCGGCTAGGGCTAGACTTGCGAGAGTGCCCTACAGACTCCTCAAGCAACAATGTGACATAACAAAGTCTCACGGCGTCAGATTAAACACTGACATATAAACCTCCTGCTGACCCCCCTCCCTCAGCCTCACGTTGTCAGATCAAACACTGACACGGAAACCTCCTGCTGACTCCCCTCCCTCAGCCTCACGGTGTCAGATCAAACACTGACACAGAAACCTCCTGCTGACTCCCCTCCCTCAGCCTCATGGTGTTAGATCAAACACTGACACGGAGACTTCCTGCTGACACCCCTCCCACAGCCTCACAGTGTCATGTCAAACACTGACACGGAAACCTCCTGCTGACTACCCTCCCTCAGCCTCATGGTGTTAGATGAAACACTGACGTGGAAACCTCCTGCTAACTCTCCTCCCACAACCTTATGGTTCAGTGTCCCTCGATATTGAAAAACACTTCGAGGAAGCACTGAGAGAGTGATAAAGCTGGAGAATATATACTGGGTGGGCCATTTCAAAACACCAAAAGAACATAACTGTTTTACTCGGTTTGCACCAGGTGAGGAGGCAACTACTGAGAGGGGGAAACATCTTTGATCTCATCCTCACCAATCTACAGGCTGCAGACACATTGATCGATGAACTTATTGGGAACGGTGACTACCACACACAATATTTCTGGAGACTAAAATCCCACTTTAACATTGTGAATATCTTCTGTACCACCGTGTTAAACGGGAAAATTTTAGTAACTCAACTTTGGGATATGGGAGGTGAGTCATAAAATTCATAAAGTCCCTACTCTGTGGAAGCATTGCATGCCTTTCAGCCAAGCAAGTCCACACCAACCCTCCGAAGAGTATCCCACACAGACACACCCCAACATAACCAACAGCAGCAGAATTGTATCCAGCACAATTTTCACAGTCACTGTTGGCATATGCTCCACTTTACCCTAAAAATCAAGTCAGGGGATAAACCCTTGTTCAATGGAGAATCCAGGAGGGCTTGCGAAGAGCAGCACTAAGTACAACTCACAATGAGGTGAGCTTACCACTTACTCATCAGATAGCGTCAGCTTCAAGTGACAGACAGATCTAACCAACAAATCAGACCTGATCACTTCAATCCTGTCACATGCAATCAGTGCCAATGGTGGTGGTCAATCAAACAACTCACTGGAGGAGGAGGATCCACAAAAAAAAACACCTTCCTCAGTGATGGAATGGCCCAGCACAACAATAGAACAGCTAAGGCTGAAACATTCACAGCAATGTTCAGACAGATGGGTCAGTGGGATGATCTACTTTAGTCTCCTCCAGATGGCAGTCTTCAGCTAATCCAAAACATTTCATGTGGTATTTACAGGTGGCTGGAGAGATTGGATAATGTAAAGACTGTGGCCCTGATAACATTCCATTCAGGCTGTTCCTGCTGGGATGCAGCACTGGGACCTACCTGACAATGTGGGAAGCTATCCGGGTGTGTCCTGTATGCACACAGACAAAATTTCAGGCAATTAATGACTGCCCCATTCTTCTAATCCCTATCATTAATAAAGGGATGAATGATGTCTTCTACAGTGGGATCAAGCAGCAATTCCTCAGCACCAACCTGATCACTGAAGCTCAGTATGGGCTCTGCCAGAGCCACTCATTCCCTGAGCGCATTGAAGCCTTGGTTTAAAGGTAGCCAACAAGCAAACAAACAGTTGAATTCTAGAGTAGAGACCAGAGTGACTGCATTTAACAGCAGAATATCTGCATTTGACCTAGTGTCATATCCAGGATTAATATCAATGCTGGATCAAATAGGAAACATCTGCACTGGCTGAAGTCATACCTGGTACAAAGGAAGGTGACTGGGGTTTGGGGGAGAGCAGCCATCTTAGCTCCAGGACAGCTCTGCAGCAGTTCCCCAGTGGAGATTTTCCTGGGTAAGCCTGGAAATCAGAAATGGAAAGGTAAGGCACCAAACCCCTATGGGATGATAGGCCTGCTCTCTCATTGGACAGCAAAAACTGGTGGTAGTTTAACTAGATAGTTATCATGACTCAAGTAAGGGAGAGGTTGAGTAGTAACAGTCATCTCATTCAATGCAGGAATCAAACCCACACTGTTAGCATTAATCGACACTGCAAACCAGTTGTCCAACTGATTGAGCTAACCAAGCCCACACCCAGCTCTTTGTGGTAGATATTGTAACACTATTCCATTCAGGCATGTTGTTAAACACTTCTGGAGCAGGTGGAACTAGAAACAAGCTTCCTAGCTCAGTGGGAGACACAGCATTAGTGAGCTGTAAGTGTGCTCTCTGCCGTAGGCCCAATAATTTTCAGCTGCTTCATAAATGACCATCTCTACACTGTAACGTCACAAGTGAGGATGTTTGCCAATTATTGGACAATGTTCAACACCATTTACTCAGATACTGAAGCAGTCCTTATCCAAATGCAACAGGACCTGGAAATATGCAGGTGTGTGCGTATAAATAACAAGTTGTCATTTCCATTACACATGTGCCAGACAACGGTTACCTCTAACAATAGAAAATTGAGCCATATCCTCTAACGGTGAATGCCACCACCATCACTAAACACCTACCTAGCAATATCCCAGGGATTACCGTTAACCAGAACTGGACTGACCATAGAATTTCATTACCCATTCCTGTGAAGGGCTTCTGCTAAAACATTGACTCTCCTGTACCTCAGATGCTGCCTGACCTGTCGTGCTTTTCCAGCGCCACACTTTGACGCATATTAATTCGTTTGCTCCAAGAATATATCAGAGGCTAGGAATCCTGCAGAAATAACTTAACCCATGGTTTCTGAAAGCCAACAAACGATCGAAAAGTCACAGATTGAATGTGCGTGTGGTGGAATACCAATCATTTGCCTGGCTTAGTGCAGCTTCACCCCTCACCCATTGACACTCAGGTGCAGAAATTCCTGCCATCTACACGGTGCTCTGCAGAAATTTACCAAGGCTCCTTACAACGTACCTCTGAAACCACACCACCATCAAGAAGGACAAGGGAAGCAGATTCATGGGACCCCCACCATGTTCGCTTTCTATTCCAAGTCATCCACTATCCTGGTTGGTAAGTATATTGTTGTTCCTTCATTGTCACTGTTTCAATGTCCCTCCCGAACGGTATTGGAAGTCTAACTACAACACATGGACTGCAGTGGTTCAGTGCAGCAGCTCACACCACCTTCTCAAGGGCAACAAGGGACAGGCTATAAATATTGGCCCAGACACATCCCATGAATAAATTGAAATGAAAAATACTGTCCAAACATGCCCAGTGCTGGACCCTGTGCTTTGGGTTTTATGAGCTCAGGCTGATTTGGTCCAGGCAGTAACCTGTTTACTGTGAACAACTGTAGGAATATGCTGTTTGAAACAATCTGTCAGTCTCTCAGAGGCATGGCCTACATACCGAGCATCACACAGACAATGGCATTCACATCCCACATTACTGAGCACTGAGATATATACAAGCAACTGAAAATGTCCTCATACCTTACTGTAACATGTTTAAACACAGTGATGTTGTTGCCACGAAAAATGATTATGAGTGGATATTACCAGGGAGAAAATGAGGACTGCAGATGCTGGAGATCAGAGTCAAAATGTGTGTTTCTGAAAAAGCACAGCCGTTCAGGTAGCATCTGAGGAGCAGGAGAGTCGACTGTTAGTTCACAACATTAATGCAAGGGAAAATAATTGTATATTTTCAAAGTCTTTTCACTTAATAATAATTTGGTCTTGGGTGTGGAAATGAGACTCAGCATTTCAATGCTCCATACTGTGATTTGTGCAATGTTTTCATCATGTTGTTATAAAAGTTAACTGAATAAAGTGGAGATTTTGTGCTTATTGGACAATCTAAAAGTTGGTATTATGAAAGGATTTCGGACCTTCAGTAACAGACTTTGCTGTTAATGGTTAGAACAACGCTGCAAACAGTTACACAGAACTTTTCAGCTCAAGTCACACACAAGGACGTTGAGCTGAAATCATATTGGCCATCAATGGAGCTGCACAATTCTGTTTGGATCCTGACATTGTGGAGGTAACATACACTGGATATGGTTTATGAGGGATTCGATGTAAGATGCCATGCGCGGCAGGAGCCCATCACCTTTATAACACTTTCATTCAGATCGGGTCCAAGGTGCAGAATTAGAGTTTAGGTGGCATACCAGAAGAGATATCCTTGCAATACATGGTTGTTTCTAGGTCATTTTTACAAATGTTGAACATGTGCTAGTCCATTGACCAGTCTGCCCCCCACCCTCCCACACACATCTCCCTGTTGTTCAGGCATGTCTCTAACCAGTCTATTGTGAGGGAGTGTGTGAGTAACTGCCCAGCTCCAGTTTGGAAGCTCGCTGGACAGATTTTGGAGATGGCCAGTGTTTTGGAGGTCATGATGAGGGCGGGTAACACCGTGTCTAAATTCAGGCTTTTTCTCAAAGTCATTTCCAACAGCTTTGCTGCCTGCAAGATGGTGTGTTCACTGATCTGAACATGAATCAGCTGTTTACTACAGTCACTGAATTGTGTAATAGTTAGGTAATGGTGCTCTGATAATTCAATTATTGTTCACTTCAATTGTTTTCAACTGAAAAAATGATGTTTGATTTATTTTAAAATATGTAAGAAACAAAGTGATATTAACTCTTCATAATACAACAGGTCACTTTTACATTTTGTATATTTCCCACAGGCTAATAAAAAACAGTCAAATATTGCCTTTAAAGCAGGATTCTGTGAACAGGACTATGTCCCGGCAACATCACCATCCTCTCTGGTACATTCTGTTCCATTGACTGGATCCTGTGGCTGCTACACTGCTCTGTGGCAGATTCTGGGGGAATCAATAAAAGGGAAAATATAATTGACAGCTTCATCACCAATCTGCCTACTGCAGATACATCTCTCTATTTCATATATCGGTAAGAATGATCACTGCACAATGGGGAGCAAGGGCTATCTTCACATTTTGCAGACCCTCCTCACCATGATATGGTTTCCTAATAGGACAGGCATTAAACAGATTGAGCAACAAAAGATGATGCGTCTATGAGGTGCAACTGGCCTTGACCAGCAGCAGAACCATACTCTGTACAACTCAGTCTGCAACCTCACAGCTCGACATACCTCCTACTATACAGTAACCATCACGGCCAAACATACCTCCCACTGCACAGTAACTATCATGGTATGACCGACCTCCCACTGTAAAGTAACCATTACGGCCCGACATACCTCCCACTGTACAGTAACTGTCACGGCCCAACATACGTCCACTGTACAGTAACCATCATGGCCCGACATACCTCCCACTGTACAGTAACTGTCACGGCCCAACATACCTCCACTGTACAGTAACCATCACGGCCCGACATACCTCCCACTGTACAGTAACCATCACAGCCAGACATACCTCCCACTGTACAGTAACCATCACGGCCCGACATACCTTCCTCTGTACAGTAACCATCACGGCCCGACACACCTCCTACTGTACAGTAACCATCACGGCCCGACATACCTCCCACTGTACAGTAACCATCACAGCCCGACATATCACCCACTGTACAGTAAACATCACGGCCCGACATACCTCCCACTGTACAGTAACGTCACGGTACGACATACATCCCACTGTACAGTAACCATCACGGCATGACATACCTCCCACTGTGCAAGAACCATCACGACCCAACATACCTCCCACTGTATAGTAACTATCACGGCCAGACATACCTCCCACTGTGCAGGAACCATCACGGCCCGACATACCTCACACTGTACAGTAACTATCACGGCCCGACATACCTCCCACTGTGCAGTAACCATCACGGCCCGACATACCTCCCACTGTACAGTAACCATCACGGCCCAACATACCCCCCACTGTACAGTAACCATCAGGGCCCGACCTACCTCCCACTGTACACTGACCATTATGCTCCAAAACACCTCCCACTCTACGGGTGCCATCAAGAGCGGCATGGTGGCTTAGTGCTTGGCCCTGCTACCTCACAGCACCACAGTCCTGTGTTCGATTCCGGCCTTGGGTGACTGACTGTGTAGAATTTACACGTTCACCCCGTGTCTGCATGGGTTTCCTCCCGCAGGCCAGGTGAATTGGCCATGCTAAACTGTTGAGTGTTTTAGTCAGAGGGGTGTGGGTGCGTTACTCTCCAAAGGGTTGATGTGGACTGGTTAGGCCGATGGGCCTGTTTCCGCACTGAAAGGAATCTAATCTACTCTCCAATGTTCATGTCAGGAATATGATGGAATAATCACTTTTCGGAATGAGTGCAGCTTCAACCGCACTCTAGTATGGACTTACTCGCAACAGGCAACACAGTTGTGTAGAGAAAATCCTGTCTCACAAACCTGATTGAATGTTTTGAGGAAGTGACAAAATTGATTGATGAGGGCACGGGGCTGGATGTTGGCCGTTTGGACCTTAGCAAGGCCTTTGATATGGTTCCTTATGGCAGGCTCATGCAGAAGGTGAAGTGAAATGGGATCAGCGGTCAGTTAGTAAGATGGATAGAGAACTGCTTAGAACATGTAAAAACATAGAAAAATACAGCGCAGTACAGGCCCTTCGGCCCACGATGTTGCGCCAATCCAAGCCTACCTAAGCTACACTAGCCCACTTTCCTCCATATGCCTATCCAATGCCCGTTTAAATGCCCATAAAGAGGGAGAGTACACCACTGTTACTGGCAGGGCATTCCATGAACTCACGACTCGCAAAGTAAAGGTGACAAACAGCAATGGTCCCAAAACAGATCCTTGCAGAACACCGCTGGTAACTGCACTCCAAGATGAAGCTTTACCATCAACTACCACCCTCTGTCTTCTTCCAGCCAGCCAATTCCTAATCCAAACCTCCAACTCACCCTCAATGCTATACCTCTGTATTTTTTTCAGTAGCCTACTATGGGGAACCTTATCAAAAGCCTTACTGAAATCTATATACACCACATCTACCGCTTTACCCTCATCCACCTCCTTAGTCACCTTCTCAAAGAATTCAATAAGGTTTGTGAGGCAAGACCTGCCCTTCACAAAACCTTGATGACTATCCTTGATCACACTATTCCTATCCAGATGCTCATAAATCCTATCCCTTACAATTCTCTCTAAGACGTTGCCCACAACAGAGGTAAAACTCACCGGCCTATAGTTACTAGGGTTATCCCTACTCCCCTTCTTGAACAAGGGAACCAGATTTGCTCTCCTCCAGTCTTCTGGCACTATTCCTGTACACAACGAGGACATAAAAATCAAGGCCAATGGCTCTGCAATCTCCTCCCTTGCTTCCCAGAGAATCCTAGGATAAATGCCATCAGGCCCAGGGGACTTATCTATTTTCACCCTTTCCAGAATTTCCAACACCTCTTCCCTACATATCTCAAAGCCATCCATTCTAATTAATTGTGACTCAATATACACATCGGCAACAATGTCCTGTTCCTGAGTGAATACTGACGAAAAGTAATCATTCAGTGTCTCTCCAATTTCTTCAGCCTCCACACGCAACTTCCCACTATTATCCTTGACTGGACCTATTCCTACCCTAGTCATTCTTTTATTCCTGACATACCTATACAAAGTCTTTGGGTTTTCCTTAATCCTACCAACCAAGGACTTTTCATGTCCTCTCCTTGCTGCTCTTAGCTCTCTCTTTAGATCCTTCCTGTCTACCTTATAACTCTCAATCGCCCCAATGGAACCTTTACGCCTCTTCTTTAAATAGGCTGCCCTCTTACCTTTCACAATGGATTCCAATTCCTTATTAAACCAACGCTCCCTCACACGACTCTTTCCTCCCTGCCTGACAGGTATGTATTTATCAAGGACAATCAATAGTTGTTCCTTGAACAAGCTCCACATATCGATTGCACCCTTCCATTGAAGCCTACTTTTCCAAGCCACGCATCCTATGTCATGCCTCACCGCATCATAATTTCCCTGCCCCCAGCTATAACTCTTGCCCTGTAGTGCACACTTATCCCTCTCCATCACTAGAGTAAAAGTCACCGAATTGTGGTCACTGTCCCCAAAGTGCTCACATATCTCCAATTCTAACACCTGGCCTGGTTTGTTACCCAGAACCAAATCCAGTATGGCCTCACCTCTTGTTGGCCTGTCTACATATTGTGTTAGGCAACCCTCCTGCACACATTGGACAAACACCGACCCATCTATCGTACTCGAGCTATAGCTTTCCCAGTCAATATCTGGAAAGTTAAAGTCCCCCATAACAACCATCCTATTATTTTCACTTTTCTCCTGAATCATCCTCGCAATCCTTCCTTGTACGTCTCTAGGACTATTAGGAGGCCTGTAGAAAACTCCTAACAGGGTGACCTCACCTTTTCTATTTCTAACCTCAGCCTAAACTACCTCAGATGGCGAGTCTTCATCCATGGTCCTTTCCACCGCTGTAATACTATCTTTGACAAGCAATGCCACACCTCCCCCTCTTTTACCCCCACCTCTGACCCTACTAAAACATTTAAACCTGGAACCTGCAACAACCAATCCTGTCCCTGTTCTACCCATGTCTCCGTAATAGCCACAACATCGAACTCAGAGGTACCAACCTACGCTGCAAGTTCACCTACCTTATTTCGTGTACTTCTCGCATTGAAGTATACACACTTCAAGTCAACTTCCTGTTTACAGGCACCCTCCTTTAAGATTGATGCCATGTTCCTAACCTCCCTACTCTTCAGGTCCTGCACCCTAAAGCTACAGTTTCGGATCCCATGCCCCTGCAGAGCCTGTTTGGCCATAGAAGACAGAGTAGTGGTGGAACAGTCTTTTTTGTGACTGGAGATCGGTAAATAGATTGGCGGAGTTGCAGGTTGTGAGGATGATTACCAGAGAATACAGCAGGATATAGGTCAGCTGCAGACTTGGACAGAGAAAATGCAGATGTAACTTTATTTGGACAATTGAGACGTGTTGCATTTTGGAAGGTCTAATGCAGGAGAGAAGTATAAAGTCGAGGGAAAAACTACTGGCCGGCATTAACATCCGAAGGGATCTTGGGGTACAGCTCCACTGTTCCCTGAAAGTGGTAACACGGGTGGATAGGGTGATCAAGAAGACTGACGGCAAACTTGCAGACATGCATCAGAGCATGCAGTATGAAAATTAACAGATCATATTGCAGCTATAACGAAACTTAGTTCGAGGTACATTTAGAATATTGTGTACAGTACTGCTTGCCACACGATGTTGAAGTGTTGGAGAGAGTATGGAAAAGGTTTACCAGATAATTATCTGGTTTGGAGGGTATTAGCCAGAAGGAGAAATTGAACACACATGGTTTGTTTGCACCTGGGCATAACTGGCTATTGGGCTACCTGATAGATATTTACAAAATTATCAGAGGCATAGATAGAAGGACAGCTAGAGCCTTCCCGCACCCCGCCACCACCCCACCCCCCAACCCTCCACCCCCCCAAGATTATAACTACCAATTACTCAGGACCGGAGGTTTTAAGTAAAAGGGAAAAAGTTCAGGAGATATGATCGGTAAGTTTCTTTTTGGTTTTGGACAGTGTGAAATTGCTAAATACACTGATAGAGGGGAAGAAACCAATATAGCAAGGTTAAAGAGGGATCTTGGCACAAGTATGAGTAAGTAGGGAATAGAATGATATAGCAGGTATCGGAACAAAAACTTTTGTTTTAACTTTCAGAGGGCATCATGTGTCAGTGCGGTCTTGCTCGGCTGAAGGACCTCATTTTGTGCTGGACTGTTCTTTAAGACAAGGTTTGATGGCGGGCGTGGCGAGATGCTGACTGAATGATGACTGATGATCAACAGCCACATCATTGTTAAGAGGCATTAGGGAGATGGAAGTGTTTGGTACAGCTGTTAGTAATGGTACAGCTGAGGGAAAGATGGGGAGATATCCTGAGTGAGTTAGTGGGCAGCACAGACACCAGGCAGAACTGGTGAGCGGGACAGAGAAGAGGCTAGAGAGAAACCGAGAGAAGGTGCTGCATTCAGTGAGAGTAGACGAACATGAGTCATAGTGGGAGGTGGATGCAGTTACAGAGAGAGAGAGGGCAAGGTCACGAAGTGCAGATGGTGGCACTTACCCTGGTCACTGATGTCCTTCCTACACGGTTGGCCATTCACCCAGAAGGCTGGCATCTCACTGGCCCACGGGTCAATCTCAGACAAGCTAGCAGGTTTGGTGTCATGGCTTCCCCTGCTAGTCATAGAGTCATAGAGATGTTCAGCATGGAAACAGACGCTTTGGTTCAACCCATCCATGCCGACCAGATATCCCAATCCAATCCAGTCCCACCTGCCAGCACCCGGCCAATATCGCTCCATATCCTTCCTATTCATGTACCCATCCAAATGCCTCTTTAATGTTGCAATTGTACGAACCTCCACTACATCCTCTGGCAGCTCATTCCCTACACCCACTACATTCCGCGTGAAAAGGTTTCCTCTTAGGTCCCTTTTATATCTTTCCCCTCTCAGCCTAAACCTATGCCCTCTAGTTCTGGACTCCCCGACCCCAGGGAAAAGAATTTGTCTATTTATCCTGGAGGAAGATAATGTCCCTGTCCTGCACCATGCCATCTACCAGAGCCTCAGGGGCTCAGCCACAAAGTGGGGCCCTCAGTTTACTACGTTTCCCAATCCCCCTTGTCGTCATGTCCAGGACATTTTCGGATTGTCAATCCAAGAGTGTAGTGGCTTTTTTTAAAAATGACATCTGCAGCAGGGTATCCGGTGCATTCTGGGTTATCTGAGCAGTGGGCAGTTTTTATACCTATAACATAGCGGAAAATATCCATTGGGCTCGTACCAGATGAAAGAATGGACATAGAGGCAGGGCAGGTAATTCATGAGGCAGATTCAGGATTTTGTTATTATGAGTATGTTCACCTAGACTTGTGGAGACAAACCTCCATGAAACTGACAGAAATGAGATTGACCAAGTCAGACCCTCGTCTTGTGCAGATTTTGTCGTGTAATATATTGGAAGTTATCAACTTAAAGAGAGAGAGGACCTATAAAGGAGATTCACATCCTTAAAAGAAGCTGGGGAGAAAATTCCCCTGCCATATTTGCTCATTGTTCATCATTTTCGGTTCCTCACTGAATAAAGGCAAAGTGTCAGAGACCTGCTGATATTGTAGCTCAGTTTAGTATGAAGCAAGGGGCTGAATGAATACTTGCAGATCGGAATTCTGCGCGGCAGGAAGAATGGACCATTAGAAAATCCCAGAGGAATCCAGGACTGTCAGCTTGAATTTCTGCATAGAAAGATGTGTGCAATTAATCTGGCTGTTTGGTTTTCATGCAGAGATTCGTACAGTTGATGTGACCTACTTGATTTGATGAGCGAACACATAGTAGTCTGCTTAAAAATGGAAGCTATGAGGTCCAGTTGAATGTACCAAGCAACCTGGAGAAGTGCAAGTCGAGTCATTTAGGGATAGCAATCAATAGAAAGAATACACAATAAATGAGCATACTGTCAGTGTGGACAGATCCTAGTATAAATATCTCCCTATTTCTCCCTTTTTTTGCTTTGACAAAAGGTCAGTTAGACTCGAAATGTCAGCTCTTTTCTCTCCTTACAGATGCTGCCAGACCTGCAGAGATTTTCCAGCATTTTCTCTTTTGGTTTCAGATTCCAGCATCCGCAGTAATTTGCTTTTACCCTGAAAGTAGCCAGCATCATCAATAATCTAAATAAGGCAGCAAATGGCACATTTCCTTTCTCAGTTCAAGTGCAGAATGTAAGAGCAGGAAGCTTATACAAGAACTGTATAAATAACTAGATCAATAACAGCCTGTGTACTGCATGTAGTTCTGGTCACTATATCACATGGAAGGATGGAATTAGAATGGATTGTGTAGAGGAACAATGTGAGGATTGCAGATGCTGGAAATTAGAGTCAAAGAGTGTGGTGTGGGAAAAGCACAGCAGGTCAGGTAGCAGAGTGCCAGGAGAATTGACGTTTCGAGCATGTTTCATTCTTGGAGGTGGTAGTGAAGAGTTTTGTTGTCCTGGGAAAGTGATAATGCAGTTATGAGGAAAGGTTGACGTGGAGGATGCTGAGAGGAGATTTGATTAGCCTGCACATGTTGTCAAGGGCCTGGATAGAGAGGGAGAGACTGTCTTATTCTTATTGGAGAGCTCAGTTACCAGCAGCAAATATTTAATGTAATTGGCTGAAATATTAGAAAAGTCATGAGGAAAGTTGTTATTTCTCCCAGAGTAAGGAAAGGATCTGAGAGTCATGCATGGAAGCTGAGTCGAGGCAGAAACTCTGTAATAATTTATAAATGTGCCTAGATCTGAACCTGAAGTCCTACAGTCTCTGTGAAATCATAACAATTATTTTTTTTGAAAGGATGAAGCTGGGTAGCACCTTCTTCTTAATCAGTGCAGACAATTTCCAGAGTAATCTGTGTTGTAGACACAGAACCCCACTGGTTCTCAACTACCACCCCACCAACCTCCGCATACAGCGTATCATCCGCCGTCATTTCCGCCACCTCCAAACGGACCCCACCACCAGGGATATATTTCCCTCCCCTCCACTATCAGCGTTCCGCAAAGACCACTCCCTTCGTGACTCCCTCGTCAGGTCGACACCACCCCCTATCAACCCAACCTCCACTCCCGGCACCTTCCCCTGCAACCGCAGAAAATGTAAAACTTGTGCCCACACCACCTCCCTCACTTCCCTCCAAGGACCCAAGGGATCCTTCCATATCCGACACAAGTTCACCTGCACCTCCACACACATCATCTATTGCATCCGCTGCACCCGATGTGGCCTCCTCTACATTGGGGAGACGTGCCGCCTACTTGCGGAACGCTTCAGAGACACCTCTGGGACGCCCGGACCAACCAACCCAACCACTCCTTGGCTCAACACTTTAACTCTCCCTCCCACTCCACCGAGGACATGCAGGTCCTTGGACTCCTCCATCGGCAGAACATAACAACACGACGGCTGGAGGAGGAGCGCCTCATCTTCCGCCTGGGAACCCTCCAACCACAAGGAATGAACTCAGATTTCTCCAGTTTCCTCATTTCCCCTCCCCCCACCTTGTCTCAGTCGGTTCCCTCAACTCAGCACCACCCTCCTAACCTGCAATCTTCTTTCTGACATCTCCGCCCCCACCCCACTCCGGCCTATCACCCTCACCTTGACCTCCTTCCACCTAGCACATCTCCATCGCCCCTCCCCCAAGTCCCTCCTCCCTACATTTTATCTTAGCCTGCCTGGCACCCTCTCCTCATTCCTGATGAAGGGCTTATGCCCGAAACGTCGAATTTCCTGTTCCTTGGATGCTGCCTAACCTGCTGTGCTTTAACCAGCAACACATTTTCATTTCTGAAATTTAGGCAATATCGAGATAATCAATATAAAGGGATCGGGGAGAGGACAGAGAAGAGTAGTGTGTAAATTGATTAGCATCACAGAAATACTGATCCCAGCCTTTATACACAATGCTACTTCACTGTGGTGGTCTTTTTCTCCTTCTTGTATAAATGCTGAAAGCCTTTGATTATCCGGTTCTCAGTCTTGGTCACACTGCAGCCATATCGGTCTTGTTTCATTCTATTTGTTTTACTGTTTCATTGGCCTTGATTAAAAAAGCAGGAAGGAATATGGGGATGACAGCAAGGACCAGAAATCATGATGAATGTAAAAGGTTACAGAGATAGGAAGGCGTGCAAAAACAGCGGGATATTACAGGGATATGGATTGTTCTGGGGGCTGAGGCAGATTACAATGAAAAAGATAGTTTTCGGTTTTGGTTGAAGTGAAAAGTGAGCTGGACCAGCCAGATCAATATTTTGTCTACAGTAAACTTGCAAAAAAAAACTCTCCACGAAACCTGATGAAAATGATACCCGTGTCTGTCTGTATCAGAAAAAGAATCCAACGGATGTGGGAGATGGTGGGAGGGCTGAGTGGTGTTGTGAGAAGTGGTAAAAGCACACAAGGCTTACAGATAGAGCCCACACTGTGACAGGTGAACTGATCTGTCCTACCATAGATATTCGGGTCAATGATGCAGACTGAATTCAAACCAGATGAAACAAGTTTTGTTTTCGTAAAATACGTTTGAAATGTAATATTTCAGGAAGTGAGTACTTAATTTTATCTGATGCTCCGTTGAGTTGACCCTGGTCAAGTATTCCTACCTGGGAATTGTTGTCTTTCAGCAGTCACTTCTGTTGTGACAATGTCAGTTCGGAATCACATGTAGATACGGATCCAGAATAGGTAGGTGCATTCAGAACTGAACAAGCACAGCGCATTAGGTATTTATAGCTACTCACATCTATTCTGGAAATGAGTCCCACAAACAGGCCAAGAAAATCCCACACTTCCTGCCTTGCCTGAATATTCTCAGCTGCTCCCACCTATCCTAGAATTGATCTCCCAAATATGATTTGGAAGATTACAGACTCTGCCCCGCCTTTGTGGGATCAGCTCTTCGCACCTATTCCTGTATGGAGTCCCACAGTTGGAACAGGCAGATCCCAAACTCAATAATACATCCATACATTTGCAGTTTAATAGTATGTTTTCCTCTTCAAACTATAGTCAAACATGCAAACTAAAGATCATTTTCTTTGTGCCTACAAATATCAGTCTCTGTGACATCCCTCATGTTCGGTCACCCTTCCCATCTCTGTAAATCCTCTATTTTCTATGAACAGTCATAAGTTTATGAGATTCTTCAAACACAAAATCTACCCCTACCCCGAAAAAGCCTTTCCTCCTCCTGGAGAAGGTCACAGACATACAGGCAGGTGAAGTTTGTGAATGAGATTAGAGATAATAAGGAGGTTATAGGTGAAGGGGTTTGAGATAGAGAGCGTGCAGAAGACAAAAGAAAACCTTGTAATAGCACTGCAGGAGATTAATATGACGAGGTTCTCCTGAAAGACAATGTGACTTTTCTTGAAAGATTTCATGGAGAGTATTGCAGTGGCGGGAGGAATTTCAGAGACAGTGAGATTTGAAGGAGCTAATGAAGATTCGTGATACATAGAGGGGTTTTTTTTTGATCTGGTGGAGATTACAAAAATAAGGACGGCTGGAGGTGTTTCCACAGATAGGGTGGGATTTACAATGTGGAGGCTGCAGAGTTAGGGAGCTTTGTAGGGACAGAAGGTGGTTACAGATTCGGGAGTGCTGTAGGGACAAGAGGCTTTTACACAGAAGATCACACATTGCAGCACGTTAGACAACAGGGAAAATTACAGGGATTTGAGGAAGTTTAAGAGATGGTCAGATTTGTAAGGGATGGAGAAAGGTGCACTGAATAATGAACAGAGTAATGGCTGGAGGAGGTTATGGAGATCATGAGATTTATCAGGGCGGGAGGGAGTTAGTGACATTGATAGACTGATGATTGTGTGAGCTGGAGGAGATTGTAAAGATTGGGAGCTTTCTATGTATTGGAGCAATTACAGACAAAGCTGTGAGGCCTTGAGTATTATTACAAAGAGAGGGAGTATTTAGACGAGATTGCAGAGAAAAGAGGTTTATAAAATGCCTGTATGAGTTACAGAGATAAGGAGGGGTGCTTTGACTGATGGATGTTTCAGAGGTAAATCAGATCGCCCAGCATAAATGAGGTTTTGGAGTCATAGTATTATTAGAATTGGAGAACTGTTGAGACATTGCACCAATCTACACAGAAAAATTAAGGCAAGAAGTGTGTCATTTGACCCATGATGTTTGCAACAGCTCTTCATCTGAGTTCATTACAGAGTAGTGATCTCTTGCTTTCTCCCGTAACATTATACATTTCTCAAAATTTTGGAGATTTGTAGCTCGCATGCTCATTGTTGTGGTTCTGTTCGCCGAGCAGGGAATTTGTGTTGCAAACATTTCGTCCCCTGTCTAGATGACATCCTCAGGGATTGGGAGCCTCCTGTGAAGTGCTTTTGTGATCTTTCCTCCGGCATTTGTCGTGGTTTGTCTCTGCCGCTTCCGGTTGTCAGTACCAGCTGTCCGCTGCAGTGGCCGGCATATTGGGTCCAGATCGATGTGTTTGTTGATAGAATCTGTGAATGAGTGCCATACCTCTAGGAATTCCCTGGCTGTCCTCTGTTTGGTTTGTCCTATAATAGTAGTGTTGTCCCAGTCGAACTCCTGTTGCTTGTCATCTGCGTGTGTGGCTACGAAGGATAGCTGGTCGTGTCGTTTCGTGGCTAGTTGGTGTTCATGGATGTTGATCGTTAGCTGTCTTCCTTTTTGTCCTATGTAGTGTTTTGTGCAGTCCTTGCATGGGATTTTGTACATTACGTTGGTTTTGCTCATGCTGGGTATCGGGTCCTTTGTCCTGGTGAGTTGTTGTCTGAGTGTGGCTGTTGGTTTGTGTGCTGTTATGAGTCCTAGTGGTCGTAGTAAGCTGGCTGTCAGTTCAGAAATGTTCTTGATGTATGGTAACCTGGCTAGTCATTTGGGTTGTGGCATGTCCTCATTCCATTGTTTTTCCCTTAGGCATCTGTTGATTTGGTATCTGTTTTTGGCGAATACATTGTAGAGGTGTTCTTCTTCCTCTCTTTGCAGTTCTGGTGTGCTGCAGTGTGTTGTGGCCCTATTCAACAGTGTCTTGATGCAACTTCTTTTTTGTGTGTTGGGCTGGTTGCTTTCGTAGTTCAGGACTTGGTCTGTGTATGTGGCTTTCCTGTACACCTTTGTGGTGAATTCTCCATTCGGTGTTCTGCCACACACACGGATGACAAGCAACGTGAGTTCTACTGCGACAATACTACTATTATAGGATAAGCCAAACAAAGAACAGACAGGGAATTCCTAGAGGCATGGCACTCATCCACAGATTCTATCAACAAATACATCGACCTGGACCCAAGATACCGACCACTGCAGTGGACAGCAGGAACTGACAACCGGAAGCGGCAGAGACAAACCACTATAAATGCCGGAGTAAACAGCACGGAAGACTCCCTAGCACTGAGGATGTCACCTAGACAGGGGACGAAACGTTTGCAACACAAATTCCCAGCTCGGCGAACAGAACTACAACAATTATACATTGCTTTTAGTCGCAATAATCATCCAATTTCCTCTTGAAAATTTCCATTCAACATCCATTTACAACACATCCAAGGTTCTTACTTCTATCATAGCTCTCCTATTGTACATAACCTGAAATCTGTGTCCTCTCGTTTTGTGAGTGGGTCCAGTTTTATCCAATCTAATCTATTCAGTCTGCTATGAGTTTGAAAAACTTCATCCGATCTCCTCTTCGCCAACTTCACTTCAGTGAGAAAAGTTGCAACAGTCTGATTTCATAACTGATCTTTCTCATTCCTGGAAATATTGTTTTAGATCAGTTCTTTATCCTTTCCAATGTGTTCACATCTGTCCGATCATGTGACACAGTTGAAGTTCAATGTGTTTGATGCAAGTTCAACATCATCTCCTTACTCTTGAACTATCAGTATTTATAAAGACAGGAACACTGTATGATTTGCCAATGTTTAATGTCCTACAAACCTCAATGGTGTTTGCGCATCCTGTGCGTCTGTATTTCTGCCTATTTTATGTTGTATTTTAATGTTCTTGATAGAAAGTTGCATTGTCTCATGTTTCAATGTGCCAAACTTCATCAATCACCTTTCTATTGTTTCTAACAAGTTAGCAATGTAAGTTTAGAGTTCTACAACGTTTTCCTCACAGTTTACAATTTCTTTAAGTGCTGTGTCAAATGTAAATTTTGAATGTGTCCCTGCACACTGCTTGTACATCGTTCACACATATCAAAATGAATGAGGTCACCAAAACTGAATCCTGCGGAACTTCACTGCACATCTATCTCCAGCCTGAATTAAAAATCTAGTGAACATTCCTCTCGATTTCCTACCAATCAGTCAATTTTGTGTCCACATTGATACACTCCCTTTTATTCCATGCATGAATGAATGAATGAATGAATGATTTGATGTCACATATATCGAGGGAAAAACAGTGAAACCGGTTTGTTGCCTGTGCCACAAATATATTCCTCATCAATGTTGTACCTTTCGTGTGACAGAGTTTCCTCCTCTGTCACCATGACCTGGGTGGGTTCGGCCACTTTGGTAAAGACAAAGATGAAGTATTCATCTCACACTTAGTCATTCCCATTCATCTCAGTATAAATCCTCTTTCAAGTGTTGAATTAGCCTTTCTCCACATTTTCACACGCTCCCTTAGAGGTGTGACAATTTTATGTTGGCTTTCCGTTTTCTCATAAATTCCTCCGCTGTACAATCTCTACCCGAAACATTCAGCATATTTCCTGGTTCACAATATTCTTCTCTATCTGACAGCTATTCAATTGGTCTTCTTCACCTTAACCTTTTGCTCCATTGTCATCGAGGGAGCATTGGGTTTGTTTTCCCTGCCTTTCCTGTGTGAGGAACTATCCCTCGAACAGACCCAAGCCATTGAAGGGAGCCCATTCTTCATTTTTTTCTTTTTCTGATCAACTTGGTGTTCCGGTCACACCTTCCCAGATTCATTCCTGGCCCAGTGAAGGCAGTTCTCAGTCGATTGATTTTTCTCAAACTCAGTCAATGCACAGCATTCTCTCCCATCATCCTGAGCATTACAATAAAATGATCATCGTGCCTGAAAATGTTCCCACCTGATACTAGATCCACTTTCTCCACTTCTTTTCCAAAGTTCAACAGTATATGGTCCCTTGGGGTGGGCACATACTCCTGCACTAAGCTCTCCTCCATGCAATCCGTCACTACCCAGACACAGTCAGTATCCCAACCTGCAGCTGGATAATGGAAGTTTCTCAACACTGTCACGTTGCCATCTCTGTATCCTTTGCACTAGTTGGCAGCCCACAGGCGGTCCCTCACAGCATAACCTTATAGTTTTTTTTAACTAAAGCTCCAGCCAAATTCATTCTGAACTTGAAGGCATCACCTCAATCTCAGACTCATTAACTAACACTATCCTGAACCAATACTTCTACTTCATCTTTTGCTTTCCTTTATATCATTTTTGATTACGTTATACGTTAAACTCCATCCAACAGGAAGGATGCATTGGACCTGGAGGAGGTCTTTATGACGTTCACAAGAAAAATCCCAGAAATGAAAGGCTTAGCAGATGAGTAATGTTTCAGGGCTCTGGGACTATACATGATGGAGTTTAGAAGGACAAGTGGAGATCTGGTTGAAACTTACAGAATACTGAGGAGTGGCTTGGACAGAGTGGACGTTGAGAAGATGTTTCCATTGACAGGACAGATGAGTAACCAAGGGCACAGCCTTTGAGTAAAGGGAAAACCTTTTAGATTGGAGATAAGGGGAAACAGCTTCACCCAGAGAATGGGGAATCTGTGGAAGTCATTGACACAGAAGGCTATGGATGCAAGGTCATTGAGTAGATTTAAAACAAAGATAGAAAAGTTCTTGATTGCCATAAGATCAAGAGGGAAAGATCGAAAATGGGCTTGAAAAACCAATCAGACAAAATTGAATGGTGGAGCAGACTTGATGAACACAGTGACATTCTTAACACCACGATCCGGGAATTATATTGACAGTCACAGAAACGCTGACACCGTCTTCAATTTCGTGACTCCTCTGTGACTATTGCCCCTCTTTCCTTTTCCCTACACTCCTATACAGTCAGGCTGCATGTGGTGCCAGAGATATGGCTCTGAGTGAATTTCCCTGAGCAACCCGTATCTTCATCAGCTTCCAAACTGGGAAACGTAATGGGGAGGGAGCCTCCCCTCCCCTCCCCTCCAGGGCAATCCTGTATTTCCTGACCGCACCTCTTGACTGATCACTTGTTCCCTTCCTTTTTACAGGTCGTTATGACAGCAGTGTGATCCCCTCCCTTTAAGTGTTATCCACCTAACTCTCAGCATCATAGATGTCTCACAGAATCTCCAGTCATTAACTGAGCTGCAGGACCAGGTGTTCATTTCGAACACCGGGGGTGGGGCGGGGGGGGGGGCTATAACTTCTCAATGTAACAGAAAACGTTTCCCGTTCAACCAACCTGCACTACCGCAACATAAGCTGAAACGTGTTTAGTCTTACTCAATGAATTATGTTGAATAAAGTTAACATCAGGTGCATACGTTTCACATGCATTCCCTTATTGGTCTGTAGCTGACTGGGATTCTTTATTATACTGATTCAGACTTTCACTTATTACTGATATTTGAGCCTTCAACCCTAATTCCATGGAAGAAAATGTCATTTTGCAGCAAGTTACAGCAAGTAATGTTTATTATCAGCAAATGAACTTTCATTTTCTTTGTGAAGAACACACAGGGTCAACATCTCTGTGACTTCCAGGTACGTGTAATCCTCCAGCTTCCACTCCACTCTGCTCCCTCACAGGTGGTATTCAAGGACCCTCAGAGAACGGGAGCATTCCGAAATGGTGGGACTGTCGGGGCTGGACGTGGTGAGGTGGATAAGGAGGGTGAAAAGCGTGAATTAAACACATCCAGCCATTGCAATTCATAGAGATTTAAGGAGGGGAACCTGTGTTGTAATTTGTAACAGTGATATGGAGGGATACAGATACTGAGAGTTTACAAATTTAAAAAGGAAGAATTGATTGCTGATCAGAAGTTTAAACAGGAATAAAAAAAAATGCAGGATCAACAGCGCACACGGGAATGGAAGAGGTGAGATATTGTGAGGAACTATAAGAGTTGTACGTAGACGAGTATGTCACCAATAAAGGGAGAGCTGCATTGTCTGTACGCAGTTACAGTGGCACATGTGGGTTATGTTACAGACAAGAGGAATGTTGTAGTGCCTGCTGGAGGGTACACAGACAACAACAGTTCCAACGGCTGGTGCAGTCACTCAAGAAGGCAGCTCACCACCATTTTCTCTGGGACAACTCAAAAGCAATTTAAAAATGCTGACTCAGCCAACAATGCACACGTCCGTGAATGAATGAAGGAAGGAATTTGTAGAAAAATCAACAAGCAGCACTGAGGTCACTCAAGAAGGCTCTTTCAGCAGCCCTTCACAAACCCGGAGCCACTATTCCCTGGAAGGACAGGAGCTACAGGTGCACAGACACACCAGAATTTCCAAGGTGTCCTCCAAGCTACGTTCCACCCTCTCAGCAATGTGTCTGTCCTTCACCCAAAGGACTGCAATGAGTCAGGAAGACAGCTGACTATCACCTTCACCAGGGAATTACAGATGGGAAGGTAATGATGGCCGAGCAAGTGATGACCACGGTACATCATTGAATTTTAAATAAAGGGAAATTTACAGACTGTTCATGTTCTCTTTGCTTCCTCCATACAACCCACAATCCCAGCTAATTTTGTGTCACCAACAAATGTGGAACATTAGATTTTGTCCGACCATCAAACACATCAAATCCATTTGAAATTAGTTGTATGTCAAGCACTAATCCATTTTCTTCCACTTAATTTTCGGTCTGTTAAAGAATTCTCAATCTATGCCAGTATATTCCCTCCAATCCCATATTTGCCAATTTTGCTTATCCACCTCTTTAGTGGAACCTTGTTAAAAGGTTTCTGAAAATCCCAATAAACCATTCCTCCCTTTTATCTACTCTGCTGACTACAGCCATACAGGAAAACAAAGCCAGCAGTGTTTATGAAATGACATCTCGCTTTCAGAACAACATGCTGGCACTGTCAGAAGACAGAGAGTGGATATAATGGAGTCAGCCAGTGACAAGTGGAGTTCCATAGGGGCAAGCGTAGGGACCACACTGAACATGCTGTACATTAACAGTCTGGACAAAGGATGTAAGGGGGTATGGGAAACAGATTTCCCACAAAGATCCCAGAGATGAAATGCTTGTCACATGAGGAGCAGTTGAAGATTCTGGGTCTACTCTCGATGACGTTTAAGCAGCGGTGGTAGAATCTGATTCAAACGTACAGAATACTGAGGGACCTGGATAGAGTGGATATGGGGAAGATAGTTCCATGATTCGGAAAGACTCGGGCCCAAAGAGAGAGCTTCAGAGTGAAGGGACGCCACTCTAGAATGGAGATGTGGAGCAATTTATTCAGCCAGAGGGCGATAATCTGAAGAGCTCACTTCCCACGGGGGGCTATGGATCAGAAGTAATTCAGTGTATTAACTCAGAGATAGATAGGTTCTTGTCAGGGTGTTGTGCTGGAAAAGACCAGCAGGTCAGGCAGCATCCGGGGAACAGGAGAATCGACATTTCTGGCAAAAGCCCTCAATCAGGAAAGGACTGATGAAGGCCTTTTGCCTGAAACGTAGATTCTCCTGCTCCTCGGATGCGGCCTGACCTGCTGTCCTTTTCAGCACCACACTCTGAACTCTAACCTCCAGCATCTGCAGCCCTCACTTTCACCTGGTAGATAGCTTCTTAATGAGTAAGGGGATGAAGTGTTACATGGACGAGGTAAGAGAAACAATCCCACCATCATCGAATAGTGGAACAGACTCGATGGTCCAAGTGGCCGACTTCTATATTTGATCACAGAAACCCGACAGTGTGGACAACGTTCCATGGCCACGTCTCCTAACCTGCACATCTTTGGACTGTGGGAGGAAACAGGAATACCTGGAGGAAACCCACACAGAGATCTCAACACTGCCAATTGCCCGAGGCCGGAATCGAAGCCTGATTCCTGTTGCTGCGAGGCAGCAGGGCTAACCACTGAGCCACCGCGCTGCCTCTGTGCCATCGGGATGGGCTTACGGAACGTGCTTATTCATCTGCTTTCGAATTGTGCAGTTATCATTTCTGCCATATCATTTACCATACATTCCAACACTTTCCTGATTATTACCGTCACCTCTTGGTTTCAGATAGACTGCAGAAAGCCACATCACAAAGTAACTTGGAAATTCTTGTGTATAAATCTCAGAACAGTGGTTTACAGGGTCAGCAGGTCATAGAAAGGGCAAGTGGAATGCTGGTGTTGACTCCAAAGGGAATGGAGAATAAAAATAGGGAAGGCTTGTAATAGCTTTAGAGGTTTCCAGTCACCTCACATTGAAAATAATGTGAACAGATGTGGGCCCCTATCTAAAGGGAAATGTTCTTGCATTGGAGGAAGCCCAAGGAAGGTTTGACAGACTCTCCCTCATAATGGAGTGATATTGATGAGAAAAGCTGGAGAAGGTTGAATTTGAACTCATGAGAAATTAGAAAATTAGGCAAATTTACTGGTACATCAAAGATTCTTTGGTCTTCTTCCAGGATCTGTACTGAGACATTGCTTCCCTGAGAAAGGATCTGTAACCAGAGATAAAGGCGAATGTAGGCACTCGGGAAGCTTACAGAGAAAAGCAGGGGTGTAGAGACTGGAGGATGTTACAGAGTTGGGGTGGTTTGAGGTCACTGTTGGTGGTTAGAGAGCAGACAGGTTGTTGAGATGAAAAATGTCACAGAGAGGTACAGGGTTATCAGTCCTGAAGGAGTTACAAAGATAGGGAGAGTGGTATTTAGAACTGTAGGGAGGGCTGTAGGGCCTCGGCAATACACTGATAAGAATGTTCATTGGCTGTGCAGGCGTTTACTGAGTTGGAAAGTTCGAAGGAGCTGGATCAGTTCAGAGCCAAGGAAAATTGTAAGGATTGGAGGAGCCACAGATACGAAGGATTGTAAGACTGCAGGAGTTCAGAGAGTTATTTAGCGCTGTGAAAACAGGTTTGCAGCATTCCCATCCATTACACAGAGATGTGGAATGCTGTTATGGAGGAGGTTACAGAAATCGAGAGGGTTGTAGGAGTTGGAAGATATTACAAAGACCGTTACAAACCTGTAGTATTTGAGGAGGTTACAGCGACAGGATTTAAACATTCAGGTATTAAACATGCTGCAAGGGATCAATAACTTTACATCAATCAGCGGGATTGGAAGGTCTGGAGAAAAAGAACGAGAATTGCAGGGATTGAAGAATGTCACAGAGATGGGGAGTAACATATGTGTATGAGGAGTTACAACATGAGATGAGCTGTATTCAATGGAGTCAGTGAACTTACAGGGAGATGCGAAGGGACTACAGGTGATCAAAAGGACAATGAGGCTTCTCAGTGTAGGATGGGGGTAGTTTATGGAATGTGCTATTTACAGAGACGAAGAGATTTGTATAGAATTGAGACACTAACAGAGATACGGAAGGCTGCAGTGAATGATATCAGATGCTGAGGTACTGGAGGGTTCATCAATGGGAAGGCTGGAGAGTGTGGCAGAGCTTACAGACACAGGAACAGCAATACGGCCTGGTGATACTTAGACAGATAGAGAGCATTGCACAAACTGGAGGAGGTTCCAGCGGTAGGGAGGATTGTCAGGGAGGGTGATGTTTACACAGACGGGGGAGGGGGGTGGGGTTTAGAACAGGAGAAGGTGAAGAAGATGAGTAGATGGATGGAGATACTAGAGGAGCGTACTTTGACAGGGTGGGTTTTATACAAATATATAAAAAGAGAGAGAGTTACAGATACAGGGAGATTTTTGGGACAGAAATAAGGAACGCAAAGGGAGAGTTGCCAAGCCAGACAAAGAGAGAATGATTGAGGTGCTGGAGGGGGAGGAGGAGCAAACAGAGATGTGGATTGTTGCTGTGGCTGGAGAAGTACTCTGAGTACAGAGAGACTTTCAGAGCCTGGAGCAGGTTACTGAGACAATGGCCTCCACAGTCTGTGAGGACTGGAGTATGCCTGACAGATGGGGAGTGTTATAGCTGTTGGAGCAGTTCCAGAGCAGGCCTGACAGATAGGGAGTGATATAGCTGCTGGAGTAGTTACAGAGTAGGCTTGCTAGATGGGGGGTAATATCACTTGTGCAGTTACAAAGTTGGGGAGATGGGGAGTGATATCCCTATTGTAGCAGTTACAGAGTGGCCTTGGCAGATAGGGAATGACAGAGCTGCTGGAGCAGATACAGAGTGAGCCTGACAGATGGCTAGTGATATAGCGGCCAGAGCAATTACATAGTAGACCTGACAGATGGGGAGTGATATAGCTACCGGAGAAGATACAGAGTAGGGTTGACAGATGGGGAGTGATATAGTTGCAGGAGCAGTTCCACAGTAGGCCTGAAGATGGGGAGTGATATAGCAGCTGCAGCAGTTACAGAGTTGGCCTGACGAATGGGGAGTGAAATAGCTGCTGGAGCAGGTGACAGATTTAAGGAGGGCTCTGGAGGCTGGTGTAGATTGCAGAGACATGGTGGACTGATGAACATCAGAAGTTCATAACGACAGGGAGGTCTGTGGTTGCATGAGAAACAGTGAAGATTTCAGTGTTGGAAGTGGATTCCGTGTGTGGGATAACGTCACAGAGGTAGGCGCCGCCATAGTGATTGGACAAGCACACAAACGGAGGGATGCTATAGGATATGATGTTCCAGAGATATTGAGTGTTTCAGCGGATAAAGGAAGTTACAAAGATCGACGGGGTTATCGGGCTACCGGAGGAATCGGATTGGGAGGGTTGGAGAGGCTGGAAGAGATTGGACAGATGGGGAGTATTCCATGGTCTGAGAAAATTCCAGTGATGGGTGATTGTGTAGTTTACACAGCTAGTGGGGATAGTGGGGACTGACAGAGATACAGAGCCAGGGAGTGCTACACAGAAAGATAGGAACGAGGGGCAGTTGTAGGCCATTCTGCCCCACCAGGAGAAGGTCAGCTCTGCAGATGCTGGAGATCAGAATCAAGAGTGCATTGCTGCCTGATCCATGATGCTTTTCCAGCATCCGTGGATCAGGAACATAGTTTTGGGCCAGAGCCCTTCATCACGAATGAATAGTAGTGAAAGGATGGTGTACAGAAATAGGGAGGACATAAGAGTTTACTGCGATAGTGAGGTTTGTGGTGATGGTTTTTACGATTGGATGAAGTCAGTAATACAGTGTGGTGTAGATACTGGATGGTTCTTCAGACTGAAGGAGGTTACAGAAAGTGAGAAAAGTAGGGACTGGGCTTGGATACAGCAACAAAGAGGATGTTTCAGGTACATGGATGGTTTTAGTGACCTCGTGGTTACAGAAACAGAAAGGTTGGTAGTGACGACAGGGCTAGAGTTATGGAGCAGTGTCTTGACGGGAGAAGGTCACAGCGATAGAGGAGATTGCAGACATTGGGAGGGTTATTGTGGCTTCAGGACACTGTTCACAGGGAGGGCTGCAGGGATAGGAGCAGGTTACACAGGCAGGAAAGGCTGTAGGGACTGGAGGCGTTTACACAGATAGGGAGATCTGGAAGGATGGTGGATGATTAGAAGTCCTGTGGTGGTGTAGGTTGGGAGGCAGGAATGTTAAAGGGTTTGAAGGTAACAGTGATATCGTGTACCTTAGGGGCTGCAGGAGAGTACACAAATAGTCGAGGCTGGAGGATGTTACAGAGACAGGGTGGTCTGGAGGTATTGTGCAAGATGACAGAAAGAGAGATTAATGTATTGATGGGAGGAGGAGATTCCTGAGTTTGGGCATGTCGTCCAGTCTGGAGCATTTTACAGTGACAGGGAGATAGTCAGCATTGCGGTAAGTTTTAAATTTGCAGAGGGATTGTAAGGAGGGGGTGAGGTTACAGAGATAGAAACTGTTCTCAGTGTTAAAAGCATTCAAGGCACTAGCTGAGATGAGTTGGACTGAAGGATTTGTTTCCTTGCTGTATGATGCGACAATAGAGAATGTTGGAGTGTAAATAGAAAACATTAAGAGCCCAGGCTTCAGCAGCACCTTCTCGTGGTCGGCCTGCTTTCCCCTCCATTGTCCTGATGATCACTAAGATAGCATAGGTCTGGATTGATAACTGTGACACTCCCGATGCTGTCTCGGACAAGCTCAGTACAGCAGAGCTGAAAGTAATCCTCTCACAAAGGATGGGAATTGAGCCTGCGAGCTTTATGCTCTGTGTTCACCCTTCAGCACTGTATCGATGTCATGTCTTGAGGGCCGATGTTTCGAGCTATTTAAATGCTCTCTACTCTGTTCCCTGTGAATGATCTACCCTCACTGCAGGATTCATTGAGGACTCCAGATCTCCCTGCCCTTTGTCTCTCTGGTTGACCTCCCATCTTCAATGTGGTGGATGGATGAGACACCCTGCAGTTGGGAAGTCTATTGTGTCAGGAGCTTCCTGAGTACCTACAGGAGAGAGAGAATTAGACAGAATGGGAAATTAGACTGATGCAGTGAGGGTTACACAGGGAGAATGGTACTGAGTGCCACAGAGATCTGGAAAATCCGAGACTCCACCCATGGCCTGTGCTGCTGCGTCTCTCTGGAGTAGAGAATTCTGTTGGCTCAGGATCTGGAGTAGCTGCAAGAGTGAGAGATGCTGACAGAGGCAGCAATTAGACCCACACAGTGAGGGATACCACATGGAGAGAGACTGAGTGATATCACCAGAGTGCAGGAATGATTTCAGCATCAAGCAATGGGCATGATGACAGGGTTTTGATTCATGGTACAGTAGGATCAGTACTCAGTGACGATTGAACTACGAGTCGGAGAGGTGATGGCCTCGTGTTATTCTCACTAGATTGTTCATCCAGAATTTAATGCCGGTGTCAGCTATAACCATCTAACTGCTTAATATCCTTTAAGGAAGGAAATCTGTTTTCGACAGCAGGTCTGGCCTACATGTGAATCCAGACGCAGAGCAAGGAGGTTGACTCTCAACTGCCCCCTGAAATGATCCAGCAAGCCACTCAGCTCAAGGGCAGCTCGGGGTGGGAAATACACGCTGGCCAGCCAGAGACAGTAACATCCCACGAGTGAATTAAAAGCAACTCTGCTGGGAGCAGTGTCCTGGCCAGTCATGTCGGTAGGTATATGGACAGGGCTTTAAACTGACAGAGAGGATGCAGGGACAGGGTTCAGGTGAAAGGAGCTTTCCAGATCCAAACAGAAAAGGTGAAGCATCGGAACAGCATGTAATGTGGCTGAAAACAAGCAGAAAGGAAAAGGAAGAGACAGAGTTTAACTGAAACTGTACATCAGTGAATTTGGCTGTGACAAGAAATTCTGGGGAAAAGTCAACTACAATGTTCTTTCTTTGGAATGGACAAAGTCTCTGCAATAACATAATAGAGTTGTGACACGGGGATAAATAATATTTAGTCACCAGAAAGATGTGGTTACAGGAGAAACAAAAGGTGGAACATAAATATTCAATTCCACACATCCTGGAGGGGTCTCAGGGAATGCAGCATGGGTAACCCTGACAGTTATGGGGTAACAAGGGCATGAGAGATGATGCAGCTGAATCAGCCTGAATGCAGATTCTGGGTAACACGTGTCACAACCAGAAGCAGGAGAATGTTTTTCAGGTTGCCTGACAACATTTCATTGCTCAACACTGTTGCACATTCAAATGAATTCCTGTACAATGCAAAGACACTGCGATAATTTTGGGAGACTTCAGTCTTTGTCAAAAGTGATATTCTCCAAGTCTTCTTGGAATGTTTTTGTCAGTATTTCTTTCAATAACACATTGTGTAAATGGCCAGGGACGTGACTATCTCAGATCGACTGTTGGGTGATGAAGCTGAGTGAAGGAGTAGTGTCATACTGAGATATCCTCTGGGAAATTGTAGTGTAGTGGAATTCAGTGAGATGATGGATTGTTAATGTGACCATAAAGCACACCCTACAATCGCAACCAAAGCCATTTATATATGTTTGAGAGGAGAACTGACCAAGGTAAACAGGGGAAGCAGTGAAATGTGTGGCTGTAAATGGACAGTGGAAAACATTTACAGTTATAGAGATGTACAGCACAGAAACAGAGCCTTCGGTCCAACACATCCACGCCACCCACATATCCTAACATAATCTCGTCTTATTTGCCAGCACTTGGCCCAAATCCTTCTCAATCCTTCCTGTTCGCGTACCCATCCAGATGCCTTTTAAATGCAATAATTGTACCTGCCTCCACCACTTCCTCTCACAGTTCATTCCATATACACATCACCCTCTGCCTGTTAAAGTTGTCCCTTAGGTTCCTTTTATATCTTTCCCCTCTCATCCTGAACCTAGGCTGTCCGGTTCTGGGCTTCACTACCTCAGGGAAAAGACCTTTACTGCTAAACCTATCCATACCTCTCTTATAAACCTCCATATGGTCTCCCCTCAGCCTCAAATAGCCCCAGCCCATTCAACCTCTCCCTGTAGCTCAAATCTTCCAATTCTGGCAACATCCCTGTAAATCTTTTCTGAACGCTTTCTATTTACACAACACCCATCCGATAGGGAGGAGACAAGAATTGCATGCAATATTCCAAAAGTAGTTTATCCAATGTCCTGTACAGCCAGAACATGACCTCCCAACTCAATGCTTTGATCAGTAAACGCAAGCATACCAAACACTTCCTTCACTATCCTATCTACTTGCAACTCCACTTTCAAGGAGCTATGAACCTGCATTCCAAAGATCCTTTGTTCAGCAACACTCCCTAGAAATATACCATTAAGTATGTAAGTCCTGCTGACATTTGCTTTCTCAAAACGCAGCACTTCACATTTATCTAAATTAAACTCCATCTGCCACACTTCAGCCCATTGGCCAATCTGATCCAGATCCCATTGTAATCTGAGGTAACATTCTTCGCTATCCACACCTCCAATTTTAGTGTCATCTGCAAACTTAATGACTACACCTCCTATGTTCACATCCAAATCATTTATATAAATAACAAAAATAGTGGATCCACCAACGATCTTGTGGCACTCCACTGGTCACAGGCCTCCAGTCTGAAAAACAACCCTCCACCACCACTTTCTGTCTTCTAGCTTTGAGCCAGTTCTGTATCCAAATGACTGGTTTTTCCTGCATTTCATGAGATTTAACATTGCTCACCAACCTCCTATGTGGAAACTTTTCAAACACCTTATTGAAGTCCATATCGCTCACACTGACCGCTCTGCCCTCGTCAATCCTTTTTGTTATTTCTTCAAAAACCTCAAACAATTTCTTGAGACATGATTTCCCACGCACAAAGCAATGTTGACTATCTCTAATGAGACACTGCCTTTCCAAACACATGCAAATCCTGTCCTTCATGATTCCCTCCTTCAACTTGCCCACCTCTGACGTCAGGCGAACTGGTCTGTCGTTCCCTGGCTTTACCTTACCATCTTTCTTAAATAGTGGCACCACGTTAGCCAACCTCCAGTCTTCTGGTACCTCACCTAGGACTATCGATGATAAAAATATTTCAGCACGGGGCACAGCAATCACGTCCCTAGCTTCTCACAAAGTTCTAGGGTACACCTGATCAGGTCCTGGCAAGGTCCTACGAAGTGTTCCTGAATCAGGAGACCTTGGAGTGCAGGTTCATAGCTGTTCGAAAGTAGAGTCGCAGGTAGATAGGATAGTGAAGAAGGCATTTGGTATGCATTCCTATATTGGGCAAAGTACTGAGTACAGGAGTTGGGAGGTCATGTTGTGGCTGAACTGGACATTGATAAGGCCACTGTTGGAATATTGCATGCACAGTGGCACAGTGGTTAGCACTGCTGTCTCACAGCGCCAGGGACCTGGCACATTCTCCCCATGTCTGCGTGGGTTTCCTACGGGTGCTCCGGTTTCCTCCCACAGTGCAAAGATGTGCGGGTCAGGTGAATTGGCCATGCTAAATTGCCCGTAGTGTTAGGTAAGGGGTATATGTAGGGGTATGGGTGGGTTGCGCTTCGGCGGGTCGGTGTGGACTTGTTGGGCCGAACGGCCTGTTTCCACACTGTAAGTAATCTAATCTAATCTAATCTGGTCTCCTTCCTATCAGAAAGATGTTGTGAAAGATTTACAAGGATGTTGCCAGGGATGGAGGATTTGAGCTACAGGGAGAGGCTGAAAAGACTGGCGTTTTTTCCCTGGAGCGTCGGGGGCTCAGCGGTGACCTTATAGAGTTTTACAAATTTATGAGGGGCATGGACAGGATAAATAGACAAAGTGTTTCCCCAAGTGTCGGGGCGTCCAGAACTAGAGGGTATGGGTTTAGGGCGAGAGGGGAAAGATATAAAAGACACCAAAGGGGCAACTTTTTCACACAGAGAGTGGGACAGGCATGGAATGAGCTGCCAGAGGAAGTGGTGGAGGCTGGTAAATTTGCAACATATAAGAGGCATTTGGATGGGTATATGAATAGGAAGGGTTTGGAGGGATATGGGCCGGGTGCTGGCAGGTGGCACTAGGTTCGGCAGGGATATCTGGTTGGCATAGATGAGTTGGACCGAATGGTCTTTTTCCAGGCTGTACATCTCTATGATTCTATGACGTGATAAGGTCCTGGGGATTTATCCACATTTATGCATTTCAAGACATCCAGCACCTCCTCCTTTGTAATATGGACATTTTGCAATTTGACACCAACTATGTCCCTGCATTCTACATCTTCCATGTCTTCCTCACAGTAAACAATGATGTAACACACTTGTTTAGTATCTTCCCATCTCCTGCAGCTCCACGTGTAGGCTGCCTTGTTGATCTTCAAAGGGCCCTATTCTCTCCCTAGTTACCATTTTGTCCTTTATGTTTTTATAAAAGCCCTTGGGATTCTCCTTAACACTATTCGTCCAAGCTATCTCGTGCCCCCTTTTCACCCTCCTGATGTCCCGCTTTAGTACACTCCTACTGCCTTTAGACTCTTCTCAGGATTCACTCTCTCTCCTGAGATATGTTTACTTCTTTTTCATCACTGAAACCTCAATTTCTCTCCATATACAGTATTCCGTACACCTAGCAGCTTTTCCTTTCACCCTAACAGGAATATTGTACACTGTCTCTGGACTGCCGTTTTCATTTTTAAAGGCTTCCCAATTCCCAATGATAAACGTTTCATTCTCTCAAAATGGCAACTCCCCAATTCCTGCATGTCGCGAAACCGCCACTTGACAATAATGTCAAAATAAAGAGCTTTCCAAAGGAAGGCATCGATGAGCTGAGCTCTGGACAGGAACATAGATCTGGAGGTTACCAGATGCACGGAGAGTGTTTTCTACCTGAGCAGCACCAGATCAGTATCAGGAACGAAGACAGAATGGGCAAATAGATTCACATCTGAACTCACATCTCCCAGCCTGGGAACCTGAAACTGTGCACAGCCATTCTGGAGAGTTATGCAGATATCAGGAGTATTGCTGTGGCAAATAGAGGTTTCAGTAATTTTGAGGGAAGATACTAATAAAGGAGGTTAGAGAGGTAAGGAGGATTGTCGGGACTTGAAGAGGTTTCCCAGTTTACGAGTGTTGGAGGGATTGGATCAGGTTACCAAGATAGGGAGGGTTTAAGATTGAACGATTCCGCAGAAAATCTTTAGGGGGAGAAATGAAGGATTCTTGACAGTGTGGAGGAACAGAATAATCTTGGGGTCCACGTCCATTGATCCCTCAAAGCTGGTGCTCAAGCTGATAGCCTTGTTCAGAAGGCATGTGATGTGTTGCGTTTCATTAGCAGGGGGATTGACTTTAAGAGCTACGAGGTTATGCTGCAGCTTTATCGAGCCTGGTTAGGCAACACTTGGTTTATTGCGTTCAATTCTGGTTGCCTCATTATCAGAAAGATGTGGAAGCTTTAGAGAGGGTGCAGAGGAGATTTATCAGGATGCTGCCTGGATTGGAGGGGGGATCTTACGAAGAATATTTGAGGGAGTTAGGGCTTTTCTCATTGGAACGAAAAAGGATGAGAGGTGATTTCATAGAGGTGAATGAGATGATTTGAGGCTTAGATAGAGAGGATAACCACATACCTTTCCCATTGCAAAACTGGAAATGATGAGGTGGCATAAGTTGAAGATGATTGGAGGAAGGTTTATAGGAGATGTCAGGGGTGGGTTCTTTACACATCGTGTAGCGGGTGCGTGGAATGCACTGCCAACAGTGGAAGCAGAGTCCAATACATTGGGAGGGGTGTGAGGACGGGAGGTAGTTTCACAGGGAGCGAGGACCATAAAGCCACAAGAGGTTACAGAGCTATAGGGCCTGCAGGAGTTCATGGAGATGGGGAGGTTGGGAGGGATGAAGCAGTTTACAGGCACAAGGATGTTGGTAGGATGGGGTGGTTGGAGACAGTTTCACAGATAAGGAAGTTTAAACCTCCTGCAGTTTAGTCAAAGTGGGAAGGTTTGTAGGCGAATGTGGCATTTACACAGACAGAGGTGTAAGAGCTGGAGAAGGTTATGGAGATGAGTAGATTGATGGAGGAGCTTGCATTGACGGGGTGGGAGATAGCCATGGGAGGATGTTGAACTGATATGAGTCTTTTCAGAACTGGATCAGGAGGGTAACAGGCATTGGAGTGAGTTCTACAGATCGGGAATGCTGCAGGGACCTGAGAGGATTGCAGGGTCTCCACAGATTGATCGTGTCTTTCGGACTGGAAAAAGATATGGATTGATTAAACCCATTGCCAGTCATTCCTCTTCCTTCAAACAGACTCATCCAATTGATGGTAATCATGACGTGGAGGAGCCGGTGTTGGACTGGGGTGGGCAATGTTAAAATTCGCACAACACCAGCTTACAGTCCAACAGGTTTATTTGGAGGCACTAGGTTTCAGAGCACTGTTTCATCAGATGGTTGTGGAGCACAGTCGTATGGCACAGAATTTATAACAACAGGATAGCAGTGTCATGGAATGTATATCAAACACATTTAGTTTCTGCCTTTCACCTTTTAGGATTATCACCTGCGCTTCGAAAGCTGGTGCTTTGAAATATACCTATTGGACTATAACCTGGTGTTCTGTGATTTTTCGTTCACCCAATCCTACCTAATGGCCCCAAACCTGGCCCTGCTCCAGTTTCATCTGGGGACCTGTCTGATCCTTTTCCATAACTCTGTTCTAACGAATGCAGTTGTGATCACTGGACCCGAAGTGCTCTCTGACTGACAATTCAGTCACTTTCCAGACCTTGTTTTCTGAGAGGAGGTCAGGTGCTGCTCCCGCCTGAGTAGAGTTAGGCCTTGTTAGCGTTACATCTTGGTTTAGGAAAATTTCTTGGACACATTTGTCAAATTGCACTCCGTACGGGCATTTTACTCTGTGGGTGGCACAGTCCGTCCAGGGGAAGTTAACATCTCCAACCAATACTACATTATTATTTCTATAGGTACCTGCAATCTCTCTACATATCTGTTCCTCTAGTATCCGCTGGCTCTTTGGGAATCTGGAACACTCTCCCAACAGAGTCCATCCCCTTTTTGTTTCTAACTTCTAACCATATGGCCTCATTTGATGATCCCTTAAGAGTATCCTTTCTAAGCACTGTTGTTCTGCCCTCCCTTATCAAAAGTGCAACTCTCCCATCTCACTCACTCTGTCAGACCTGTAGCTTCTGTATCCTGGAACAGGGAGCTGTAAGTCCTGCCCTTCTCTCAGCCATGTTTCTGTTATGGCTATAATATCCCAGTCCCCAGAGCCAATCCATGCTCTGAGATCGTCTGCCTTACCAGTCTCGCCTAGTATATTGAAACAAATGCACGTTAAACCAGTAGTCTTTTCCCTCCCTTGACTGTGCCCCAGGATATCCAGAATAGGAAACTTGTTCTCGGTGGCTGATGTATTTTTCCCCTGACTGGCCGATGGTACCTCTCTTACTCAGAGTCCCGGCCAACCTAGTTTAAACCGTCGCCAGGCAACACTCACAAATTTCCCTCACAGTGATCCAGGTGTCCTTCTGGTTAAAGTCAAACCTGTTCCCCCTTGTACAGGTCACCTCTACCCCATAAGAGATCTCAATGATCCAAATATTACCCCCTCCCCCAGCTCCTCAGCCACACATCTATCTGGCCTATCTATCTAATTCAATCCTCAACGGTGCAGGCGGCACTGGGAATAATCTGTAGATCACTTCCCTTGAGGTCATCCTTTTAAAACTCTTACCTAAATCCTGATACTCATTTCACAGGACCCCATCCCTTTGTCTACCTCTGTCATGTGGACCGATGTGCACAATGACCAATGGTTACTAACCCTTCCCTTCAGAATGTTCAGTAACGACTCAGAGACATCCTTGACCCTGGTATCCGCGAGGCAGCACACCATCCTGGGCTCTCTTCTGCAGCCGCACAGTCTCCTGTCTGTCCCCCTCAGAATTGAGTCTCCTATCAGTATCACTATCAATAAAGGGGATCTGGTAAACATAGACTGGGTGGACTATCTGCAGTTGTGTATATATTAGGGAAGTGGGAGTATGTTAAAGTGATACAGAGAAAATTCAGGGCCAATGTGTTCCTGACAAGGGAATAGTAAAGGCAAAAAGTCCAGCGAATACTGATAAAGCGATATTATGAGATTGATAAAGAAAATACAGTGTAATAAAACCAGGCGAAGCCATCCAAAGGTGTAGGGAGTGCAAGGGGGTCCTTAGGAATGAGGGACAAACAAGGGCCATAAAATATCCTTGTCAAATACATTTAAGGAAAAGTCACAAGGTACTTTATCAGAATAGTTAGAATAAGAGGATTACTGAGAAAGAGCAAGGCCTATGAGAAACCAAAGGGACAATCTGTGCGTGGAGCCAGAGGAAGTAGATGAGGTCTTCAATGAATACTTCCCATCTGTATTCACACAGGAGAAATACATTGTAGCCGGGGATTTCAGTTGGGACGGCAAGGCTCTAGAACATGTTAAGATCAATAAGGGGGGGGGGGAGGTGGTATTAAATGTTTTCACAGGCATAAAGGTGGGGAAATCCCCAGTACACAATGAAATGTATCCCAGGCTGCTATGGGAGGTAAGGGAGGAGATTTCTGGGGCCCAGGTGGATATATTTAATACTTTGCTGGTCACAGGTGACGTGCCGAATGACTAGAGGATCGGTAATATGGTTCCCTTGTAAGGGACGAGGTTGCTGGGGCCCTGATGCATATATTTAATACTTTGCTGGCCACAGGTGAAGTGCCGAATGACTGGAGGATCGCTAATGTGGTTCCTTTGTTCAAGAAGGGCAGCAGGGACAGGCCAGGTAATTACAGAGCAGATAGTCTCTCAGCTATGTGAGGGAAATTATTTGAAACAATTCTGTGGATGAATCAACACTTGCAAAGGTTAGGATCAGCTCGGGTAGAGGAAGATATTGTCTGAGAAACTCCGTGGAGGTTTTTGAAATGGTGTCTAAAAATATTGAGGAGGGCAGTGCGGATGATGTGGTTTATATGGAGTTGGGTAAGGCTTTTGACAAGGTCCCACATGGAAGGCTGGTCCAGAGGGAAAGAGATCGTGGGATCCAAGGCAAGCTGGTAAATTGGATCCACAATTGGTGGATGAATTTGTTAGTGTTTGAAATTCTTTCACCAGCGGGTGTACCACACGGATCGGTGCAGGAGCCATTCTTGGTCATTATGTACATTAACAACTCGGATGCGAAAGCAGAAGAAATCATTAGTAGGTTTGCAGGTGACATGAAAGGTGAGGTATTGTCTACAGTGAGGGGGATGGTCTCAGTCTACAGTCCGATGCCAATCATACGATAATCTGAGAAAAGTTTAGTAGTGATCGAAGTGAGGTAATACCCTGTGGGAGGAACGATAAGTGAAGGACAGACATAATGAACGGTAGGTCCTTGTTGAGTTCTGAGGAGCACAGGGACCTTGGTGAACATGTCCATAGATCCCTGGAGGTGTCGGCACAGGGAGACAGAGTGGGGAATGGACCTGACCTGGGGGTGAGATGGGGACCAACACCCTGGTGGGGCAAATTGCTGGAGGGGTTTGAGAGGATATAAACTAGTCTGGCAGTGTGATGGACCTTAAACTGTCAGAAAGTTTGAGATTGGTACACAAGTTAAAGAGAGCAATTTCAACAGAAAAGGCAGGCAAGAACATATCAGGGAATAGGGGAAACCTGATGATTAAACTGCATTTATTTCAATGTGAGGGGCCTGACAGCTAAGGAAGATGAACTCAGGGGATGGATGGGAACATGGCACTGGGAGATTATCGTTATTACAGAAACACAGCTGAGGGAGGGGCAGGACTAGCAAATCATCGTTTCAAGGTAGAGAGACCACAGAAAACATCAAAGGGGTCGCGAGAAAGGAAGGACTCGTGGTGGTGGGATTTGATTGCATGAAACATCACAGCAATACTTGGAGAGGACATTCCTGTGGGATCGCCCACTTTGTTAGTGGAACTGTGAAATAAGAATGGGTCATCACTTTGATACGAGTGTACTGACCCTGAATAATCCGTGGCAGACTAAGGAACAAATATGTCGCGGAATCTCAAATATCAATCATAATAATAAGGCTGTTATGGTCGGGGTTTTTAAACTTTCCAAACCTAGATTGGCATTGCCACTATTCAATGTTAGGAAGGGAGAAATTTGGTAATTGCGTTCCAGAAAACTCCCAAACAGTACGTAAATTGCCCAACTAGAGAAAGGTGCAAAACCTGACCGCCCCTTGGGAAACAAGGTAGGGAAAGGGACTGAGGTGTTAGTGGGAAAGCATTTTGCCAAAGTGACCACAATTCTATCAGTTTGAAAACAGCGATGGAAAAGGACAGACCTGGTCCAAAAGTTCAAGATATAAAATGGGGCCAGCCAAATCTTGATCGTATTAGCATGGAACTCTTAAAAGGTGATTGGGGAGGCTATTTGCAGGGAAAGGGAAGTCTGGCAAGTGAGAATATTTTAAAAGTGAGATAAATTGAGCGATCAGCGCACAACATGTTCCTGTTTGCGTGCAGGTTAATGCTGACAGCATTCAGAAACACTGGCTGTTTATTGAGGGTCTGGTCAAGGAAAAGGGGCCCCTTGTCAGGTATAGCCTGCTGGATCAAGGGAATCCCTGAGAAGCAGAGGGGCTGTAGGAATACACTTCAGGTGGAACTCAGGAATGCAGAAAGGTGACATGAAATAGATTTGGCAGATAAGGATAAGGAGAATCGAAAAGTAATTGTATAATTATATTAAGAACAAAAGAGTAACTCGGGACAAAATATGGGCCCTTGAAGATCAATGAGGCTATCGATGTGTGGAACTGCAGGATATGGCTAAGACCCTAAACACATTTTGCACTCCAGAACTTACTGTGAACAAAGACTGGGCAACTCAGGGACAAGAGTAATATCTCAGCCCACAACTGGAGTATACCCCAATTCCAGTCTCCCTGCTCTCGGAAGGATGTTGTGAAACTTGAAAGGGCTCAGAAAAGATTCACAAGCTGTTGCCAGGGTTGTTGCTGAATAAGCAGGGGTTATTTTCCTTGGAGCATTGGAGACTGAGAGGTACAGAGGTTTATATAAATGTGAGGTGCGTGGATTGGGTAAACATTCAAGGTGTTTTCCCAGGGGTTTGGTAGTCCAAAACTAGAGGGCATAGGTTTAAGGTTAGAGGGGAAAGGTTTAGAAGGGACCGAAGGGACAGCTTTTTCATGCACAAGGTGATGCGGATATGGAACGAGCTGAGGGAAAAAGTAACAGAGCCTGATACTAATGACAATGTTTGAAAGGTATCTGGATGGGTATATGAATAGTCAGAGTTTAGCAGTATATGGGTCAAATGCTGGTAAATGGGATGGATTTGTTTAGATCTTCTGGTCAGCCTAGACGAGTTGGGGACTGAAGGGTCTGTTTCCATGCTGTACTTCTCTAGTACTTGAAAAGAGTGTACGTTATAGAAGAGGTGGTGCTGGAGGTTTAAAACACAAAGGTATGGAAAGCCCCAGGATCTGATTATGTGTACCACAGGACATTGTGGGATGCTAGGGAAGAAATTGTGGAGCCCGGAGCAAAGGTACCATTGACAGCCATGTGTGATGGGTTGGAAGGCTGGAGGGTGAAATCGTGGACAGTGAAGGAGGTTTGCTAAGATTACAAAGCAATCTTGATGATATGCGTGAATGGGTTGAAAAACTGTAGATGGAATTCCATCTAAATAAATGCGAGGTAGTGCACTTGGTAAAACAAAAAAGGGTAAAGCTTATACAATTAATGTTAGGGCCTCGGTTCGTGTTTTAGAGCAGAGAGACCTCCGTGTTCAGGTACATAATTCTTGAAGTTTGCATCACAGGATGGATAAGACAATGTTTGGCATGCCTGACTATTGCTCAGTCCATTGAGTGTAGGATTTGGGATGTCAGGTTGACATTGTAAGGACATTGGTGAGGCCTCTTCTGGCATTACTCTGTCCAGTTCTGGTCGCCCCAGTCATAGGGAGGATGATATTAAGCTGCAGGATGTTCAGAAGAGATTTACCAGGATATTGATGGGTATGGAAGGCTTGAGTTCTGAAAAATGGCTGGACAGGCTGAGTCTTTTTTCACTGGAACCTGGAGAATGAGAGATGACCTCATGAATGTTTATGAAAAAAAATTAGAGGTATGAATAGAGTTAATGGCAGTTGTCTTTTCCCCAGGATGGGGGAGTCTCAAGAGGAGGGGACACATTTTTAAGGTTAAAGTAGAGAGATGTTCAAAACAAAAGGATATAAGTGACAAATTGTTAAACAGAGGGTGGTTCAAGTGTGGAATGAACCTCCCGAGGAAGTGATGGATGACGGTAGAGTTACAACGTTTAAAAGACATTTGGATAAGTACATGAATAGGAAAGGTTTGGAGGGATATGGGCCAGCAATAGGCAGCTGGGACAAGTTTACTTTGAGATTATGGTTTGTTTCAACTGAAGAGTCAGTTTCCATGTAGTACGACGATGACAAGAATATGGTTTTGTCATTATTTAAGAAAGGCTGTGATGGAATGCCAGGGAACTAAAGACCAATTAGCCCAATGTCAGTGGTGGGTAAGTTGTGGAAGTGATCCTGCTAGACAGGAGTCACATGCATTTGGAAAGGATTGATGAAAGATAGTCAGCACGGCTTTGTGCAGACAAAGTCAGGTCTCACTAACTTGATTGTTTTTGTTGAAGTGGTGACCATACATTGTCTACACTACCGTCGGCAGGGTCTTTGACAGGGTTTATTATGATATACTGGTTTGTAAGGTTAGATCACATGTGATCAGGTAGAACTCACCAGGTGGATACAAAATTGGCTTGACAGTAGGAGACAGTGTGGTGGGAGAGGATTGTTGCTCAGACTTGAGGCCTGTAAACAGCATTGTGGTATCAGGATCGGGGCAATGTCCACTGATGTGCATCATGCACATAAACGATTTGGTTGAGAATATAGGAGTCATTGTTCCTAAGTTTGTAGATGTTCAAATTAATTTTATAGAGGGCAGTGAATACGGTTACCAAAGAGGATCTTGACCAACTGGGCCAGTAGACGAAGGAATGAAAGATGGAGTTTAAAATCAGGTGTTGGATCTTTTTCAGACAAACCAGCGAGAATGATCACGGTTAATGGTAGAGCCCTGGGCAGTGTTGTCGAACAGAGAGAGTCCAAGGGGTGCAGTTATATTATTCCTTGGAAGTGGTATCACAGGTCGACAGGGTGGGGAATGCGGAATTTGGCACACTTACGTTTATGGATCAGAACATTGAGTACATAAATTGGAGAAATTTGTAACATTATCCTCAATATTTCCCTTGGGCAGAGGAGGCTACGGGCTGATCTTATAGAGGTTTATAAAACCATGCAGTCCATAAGGAAGGTGAATAGCCAATGGTAGGTGAATAGCCAATGGTAGGTGAGTCCAAAACTAAAGGCATGCATTGAGATGAGACAGCAAAGATTCAAAGAGGGAGATGAGGGGCAACATTACCCACAGAGGATGGCGGAGAGATAGAAAGGAATGCCAGGGGCACATGGGAGAAACAAGAACAATTACAACATGGAAAAGACATTTTGGCAGGTACATGGAGAGGAGAAGGTTTGAAGGGATATGGGCCAGATGCAGGCAAAGGGTGTCTCGTTCAGTTTGGGAAACCTGGTCATCATGGACTAGTAGGACTGATGGTTCTGTTTTCGTGCTGTATGAATCTGTATCAAGTTACTGGAGGAAGAGACTATCGAGGTAAGGCATGTTGTAGACACTGAAGCAACTTACAGCGATAGGGATGGTCGTCTGGAATGCAGCACATTTCAAATATGGGGAGGGGCTATAGGGAAGAGAGGAGGTTACAGGGATGGGAACTAATGAAGGAATTACAAATTATTGAAGAGACTGGTCCATCAGACATACCATAGATACAATGTTGGAGAGGGAACACAGAACAGAAAGATCTCAGGCAGCATTCCCACCCTCTTGTGGGAGGCCTGCTTTCCCCTGTGTTGTACGGATGCTCACTAAGACAGCACAGGCCTGGATTGATAACTCTGAATTCCCGGTGCTCTCTCAGTGCAAAGTAAGTTTAAGTAGGGGCGGTGATTGAGCTTGGGGTGTGTCTGTACTGTGCTCTCCCTCCAGCACTGTAACTATGTCATGTCTTGTTGGCCGATGTTTGGAGCCCTCTCATTGCTCTCTGCGCTGTGCACTGTGAGTGATCTTACCTCACTGCAGGATTTATTGAAGACTGCAGGTATCCCTGCCCTTTGTCTCTCTGGCTGACCAACCATTTTCAATGAGACACCCAGAAGCTGGGAAATCTATTGAGTCAGGAACTTCCTGAGTACCTACAGGAGACAGACAGAATGGAAAATTAGACTGATGCAGTGAGGGTTATATATGGAGAATGGCCCTGAGTCCCACAGAGATCTGGAAAATCCCAGTCTCCATCCCTGGTCTGTGCTTCCTCGTCTCTCTGGAGTGGAGAATTCTGTTGGCTCAGGATCTGGAGTAGCTGCAAGAGCTCTGTGCCTCCGCATTTCAATACGTCAGCAGGGAGACTGTCTGCTCCAGCAGCCTTGTTGTTCCTGAGCTGGCGGACAGCCTTCTCTACTTCGTGTGGGGCTGGGGCATTGCTGAGCCCGTGGTGTGGAGCGTGCTGTGGCATACGGTCAAGGATGCTCTGATCGATGACGGAACCCTGGTTGAGGAAGTCTCTGAAGTGCTCCGCCCGGGTTGTTTAATGGTTTCTTTGTCTTTGATCAGAGTCACTCCGTCCTTGGCCAGCAGTTGGATGGGGCCTGGGGGGCTTGGGTAGTAAGGTGGAATTCAAATGGATTATGTCATGTCAAGTGCACCCAACAGTCTGAAATTTAAACAAAGCAAACTACATGGGCATGAGGGGAGAACTGCCCCAAGTTAACAGGGTAAACAGACTGAAATGTATGCCTCTAAATTAACAGCAAGAAAATATTCAACAAAAGGACATTCCCTTGGCACAGACCAAACTTCTGAAGAAATACGAATCAGTGAATGCCTCGGGTCTTTAAGGATCAAATTAGAATAAAACAGGCTTCGAAGACTGTCAATAAAAGCTAACAATTCTGAAGGCAGAGTGTCTGAGAAACTGACAAAAGATCGATCAAAATGTTGAAGCAGATGTTAAAGGGAGAGCAAAGGTTATCCCAGTAAGAGGAGTGTTGTAGGAAGCGGAAACATTGTTGGGCTTTAATGAGATGATACGGGAGACTTGAATGTACTGGATGTGCTGACAGATACATGAAGTGTGATAAGGGCCTCAACGACAATAACAAGCCAATGTGGATTGTTGTGACAGGAGGGGTTCACAGAGTGAGGGAGGGCAATGTGTGCTGGAGTTGGTTCAAGAGATATGGAGGATTATGGGACAGGGAAACAATTACAAATACAGAGGAAGTTGTGGGACTCAAACCAGTTTATCGAGATAGAAAGTGTCAATGGGGTTTGACCAGATATTAATAGGGCAGGAGGGGATAAAGGACATTCGATAATGACAGAAACTGGAGGAACAGGAGCATATTTGGACTGAAAGGCAGTTGCAGACATAAGGAATGCTTCAGGGACTAGAGAAAGATACAGCGATAAGCGAGGGTTGTTCTGCTTGAGGAGAGGTGCCAACGCATACACACAGAACTGAACATTCATACCACCACACACACACAAACATTCACAATCTGCAGGATAAAGATCAACTCCACGCTGGTGTCAGATGTGAAATAGGGAGGGAAATATGTCCTTTTATTGATACAATCATGGGATGTGGGTATCACTGGCTGCACCAGCTTTCATTACCCACTTCTATTTGCAAGAGGGTTGCTCAGAGTTCACCATGCTGCTGTGGGTTTGGAAACACATCTCAGCCAAACCGAATTAGAATGTCAGATGTCCTTCTCTTCAGGGTAAAAGGGGACCAGATGAGATTTTCCTGATGATCAACAATGCTTTTATGGTCAGCATTAAATAGTTGCAAATGCTCTCAACCAATATCCTGTGCAGCCACAATATGGTGTCCCAACTCAGTCTCCCAAGCTCTGACTAATGAAGGTAAATGGATCCAAATGCCTTCTTCCCCACCCTGTCTACCTGTGGCACCACATCCAAGCAACTGTGTACCAGTACCCATCTCTCTCTCTTTGAAAATACTACTCAGAGCTTCACCATTAACTGTTTTCGTCCTACTCTTTTCCCCTGACTAAAATACAACTCCTCGCATTTAAATAAATTAAACTCCGTCTGCTGGTCCTCAGCCCACTGACCCATCGGATCAACATTCCATTGTAACCTGAGACACCTTCTTCACTGACCACTCTGACACCAACTTTAGTGTCACCGTAAATGTACTACCTATGCCTCCTATATTCTCCTCTAAATCGTTTATATGAATGAAGAAAAACTGCGATCCAGTGCCAATCGTTGCCACACACTAATGGTCACATTGTATATTCAGAACAACAAACCAATGCCACTACCCTCTGTCTCCTACCACCAAACCAACTTTGTATGCATTTGTGCAGCTCTCTCGGGATCCCACCTTATTAACCAGTCGACTGTGCAGAACCTTTTACACACCATCTCCCACTCTTCCTCCTGTCCACTTCCTCAAAAACTCAATCAGGTTTGTGGGATATCATTTCTCACACATAAACCCATGCTGATCATCCTTAATCTGCCATTGCTTTTCCATCTGCATGAATATCTTCGAATCTATTCCAACAATTCACACGCCACTGATGTCTGTCTCAGTGGTCTGTCGTTTTCTGGCGTTTCCTTGCAGCCTTTAACTGATGGAACAGCATGAGCCACTCTCCAGTCTTCCAGCCCTTCACTGGGACTGTTGATGATACAAATAAGTCTGCAAAGGGCCCTGAAATCTCTTCCCGAGCTTCTCACAGAATTCGAAAAGCCACAAGATATTTTATGACAATAGCAAGAGTAAGAGGATTCCCAACTAAGCACTGGGGCGTCTTAGAAACCAAAGGGACAATCTGTACATGGAGCCAGAGGAATTAGGTGAGGTTTTCAATGAACACCACACCTGTATTCACAAAGGAGAAAGGCATTGTAGCCGGGGATTTCAGTTGGGACACTGAGGAACTAGAACATGTTAAGATCAATAAGGAGGAGGTAATAAATGTTTTCACAGGCATAAAGGTGGAGAAATTCCCAGTGACAATGAAATGTATGCCAGGCTGCTATGGGAGGTAAGGGAGGAGATTGTTGGGGCCCTGGTGGATATATTTATTACTTTGCTGGTCACAGGTGAAGTGCCGACTGACTGGAGGATCGCTAATGTGGTTCCCTTGTTCAAGTCAGGCAGCAGGGTCAGGCCAGGTAATTACAGAGCAGATAGTCTGACAGCAGTGGGAGGGAAATTATTGAGAACAATTCTGAGGCACAGAATGGATCGCCATGCCAAAAGGCAATAATTGATTACGGATAGTCAGCATAGATTTGGGAGAGGAAGACCCTGTCAGATGAATTCAGCTGAGTTTTTGAAGTTATGTCTGAAAATATTTATGAGAATAGTGCAGATGATGTGGCTTCCATAGAGTTCATTAAGGCCTTTTGACAAGGTCCCACATAGAAGGCTGGTCTAAAAGGGAAGAGTCCACGGGATGCAAGGCAAGTTGGGAAATCGGATCCATAATTGGTGGAGGGCTGGTTTTGTGATTGAAAACTTTTGCCCAGGGCGGGAACCACAATAATCCGTACAGGAACCATCGCTGTTTATTATGTACATTAATGACTCGGATGTGAAAGCATAAGGTATCATTAGTAGGTTTGCAGATGACAGGAAAGGTGAGGGTGTAGTCCACATTGAAGCGGATGTTCTCAGACCACAGTCTGATATCGATCAGATTTAACCTGAGGAGTGTAGTGGAAGATGGAGTTTACTTCTGATCAGTGTGATGTAGTCCAGTGGGAGGTATGGACGTCAGTAAGGCGTTTGATGAGATAAACTGATGGAGAAGGTGATGTCGCAAGAGTCCAGCACGTCCTAGCTAGATGGATGGAGGAGTGGCTGGGCAACAGGAGATAGAGAGTAGTAATGGAAGGGAGTTTCTCAAAATGGATAACTGTTCTGTGTAGTGTTTCACAGGGATCCGTGCTGGGACTACTGTTTTTTATGATATACTTACATGGTCTGAAGGAAGGTATACGTGGTCTGATTAGCAAGTTTGCAGATTACACTCAGATTGTTAGAGTAGCAGAAAGTAGAGAGGACTGTCAGAGAACACAGCTGAATATAGATAGATTGCAGAGTTGAATGGAGAAATGGCAGGTGTGGGGTGATGGAGTTTGGAAGATCCAATTCAAGAGCGAATTATACAGTAACTGGAAAAAGCCCTGGGGGAAAATTGATGTACAGAGAGATCTGGGTGTTCAGGTCCATTGTTCGCTGAAAGTGGCAGGTCGATAGAATGATCAAGAAGGCATACAGCATACTTTCCTTCCTGCATTCCAACAATTTAAGAAGTGGAGAACCACAGACCAGTTAACTCGTCACCCACAGGAGGGAATCTGTTGGAATGTATTGCGTGCAAGAGTAGGCAGGCCATATTACAGTTATATATGACTTTGGTTCGACCACATTCAGAATACTGCGGACAGTTCTGTTTGCTACATTACTGAAAGGATCTGGATGCTTTAGAAAAAGGGCAGAGAATTTTCACCAGAATATTGCCTAGTATGGAGAGAACGACATATAAAGATAGGTTTGGTAGATTAGGATTATTATCATTAGAAAGACGGAGGTTGAGGGAGGACTTGATTGAGGTTTACAAAATCATGAGAGATGTAAACAATGTGGATAGCAAGAAGCTTATTGCCAGAGTGGGGGACCCAGTTACTTTGGGTCAAGATTTCAAGATGTAAGGGGAAAAGTTTATTGGAGATAGGCTCGAAAAGTTCTTTGCGCCGAGGGTAGTGAGTGGCTGGAATGCGTTCCAGTGGAGGTGGTAGAGGCGGGGACGATAGTGTCATTTAATATGAGGAAGCAGAGGGATACAGATCCTTAGAAAATAGCTGACAGATTTAGATAGAGGATCTGGATCGACACAGGCTTGGAGGGCTGAAGGGCCTGTTCCTGTGCTGTGATTTTCTTTGTTATTTGTAAATACTAGCAAAAAGCGTCTGTTGTCACTTGAAAGGAAAATGATACCAAGATCAAATGTGGCACAGAAATATCCGCCATTGTACCTCCACTGTCATCCCTGCTAAGGTATTGCACCATTGAACTTTGGCCAGCTCCTCCCTCATAGCTCCACAGTTCCCTTTATTCAACAGAAATATTGTCATTTCCGATTGTACCCTCTCCCTCTCAAATTGCAGTTTGAAGTTTATTGTAACTGTGGTTGAAATGAATGAGGGTGACATTACTGAAACGTACAAGATACTGAGGAGGGTTGACGTGGGCTTAGAAGGCTGAAGAGCCTGTTCCTGTGCTGTGATTGTCTTTGTTATTTGTAAATACTGGCGAAAAGCATCTGTTGATACTTGAAATGAAAATGATACCAAGAACAAATGTGGTACAGCGAATATGTGGATACGAGAATTTATTGTAGAGAACAGGAAAATGACAAGGAGACGAAACAGCGACATTGCATCTGTCTTCAAAGAGGAAGTTCCAGAAAATCTCCCAGAAGTACCAAGTCATCATGGGACCTTTGTAACTAAAGACTAAAACCATTCATATACAGTTATGAGGTAGCATTTGGAAACAGAAGTGGGATGAGGATTGATAATTCTGACAGACCAGATATAATTCAAACTGAAATTTCAGAGAAAACAGCAATGCACATGTTGATTGCAACAGGAACCACTGTACTTTTCTGTATTCACTTCGGAAGGTTATAAATGCATTCAAATGATTAACGAAGGGAAGAAGTGGGAGATTGGAGGACTACAGGACAGTTATTTGTCATCCACAGAAGTGAATCTGTTGCAAGCTATTGTAACGAAGATCTTAATGGACACTGAGTAAGTAATAACAAATTTCAAGAGAGTTGTTCTGCATTTATGAAAGGGAAGTTATAATTTACAATTTTTTTCTTGAAAATATCTCTTGTAGATGTAAACAATGGTGAATCAGTGAATGTGGTACCTTCTGGTGTTCAGGAGAAGGTTTAATCAGCACACACAGTAAGTTATCAGAAAACATTAAATCAAAGTGTATTTGGAGGAACATATGCAAACGGGGAAGGTAAGCATTAGAGAAACTATTGGAGAACATAGGTGTCTGTAAAAGGCTGTTTGTGTGACTGCAGACCGGTGTATGCTGGTGTGCCACAGGTTTCAGAGCTGTGTCCCTTTAAACGCCTTCATTTAAAGGGAATCCGAATACAGACGATTAAGAATCAAATGGACACAAAGTGTCAGATTGCTCTCTCTTTACGATGCTGTCTGACTCACTGTGATCTCTAGCATGTTGCTGCTTCCGTACAGATTCAGCTTCTCCAGTAATTTTCTCCTACTAGAAGTAAAGACATTCTGCACTAGTAACACAGAGAATTGGGTGGACTGTACCTGTACAATTTTGATGTCTTGATCTAAGTAAAATACACTAGATCACATAAACTGAATGGGCATTCTCCTGATTAATCTCTCAGGTGGCACGATGGTCTGCTGAGGAGACTTGGTCTGAGATTGAGGCGGGAATCTTTGTTTGAAACTGGAGAACGCTGATTGATTGTTACCTGAGAACTTCACGTCTGTTTACTTGGGAAAAGGAGGAGGTAGGTACAACATTCAAGAAGGTTCACTGGTGAGCTCTTGAACAGATTGATGTAAGATGTGAGCAGGGATTGATGGTTTTGGCTGGTATAAAACTGGGCCAGTACCCAAGTCCAGCTCAGTTACATCTCAGGCTGATGTTGGAGACAAGGATGAGAGCGCTGATGCAAATGTTTAAATAGAATCTGGTCACAGGTGAGGTGCCCGAGGACTGGAGAACACACTTTATAGGAAGGGTTGCAGAGATAGAGCAGGGAACTATAGACCAGTGTATTTCAGATCAGTGTTAGAGAAAATTTTGCGAAAAATATATGTGAGTAGAAGGCTGTTTATGTGACTGGAGACCGTTGTTCCCTGATGTACCACAATGATCAGTGATGTGTCCCTTATTATTATTCCTAGTGGAAGACACTAATAACATGCCAGTAACTGACAAAGCGATGAGGGTAAGTGAGGACATGTGCATAATCATTATTATGCAGGAGGTAGTGTTGGGTTAGCTAATAGATCTAAAGGCAGACAAGTCCCCGAATGAAATGCATTGCAGGGTACTAAAAAGATTGGGGGGAGAAATAACAAGTGCATTTGTGGTAATTTTGTAAAATTTGCTGAACTCTGAGGCAGTCCAGCAGATTGGAAAACAGCATATGAGGTGCCACTGTTTAAGAAGGCTGGTAGATAAAAGATGGGGCATTATAAACCAGTTAGCTTAATCTGTGTAATAGGGAAGTTGTATCAGTGTATTATCAAGGGAAAAATAGCAAGACATTTTGACAGAAATCGGCACATTGCGCAGACACAGCATTGGTTCTTGAAGGGCAGGTCATGCTTAACAAATATTTTGTTAAGGTATGGAGACATTATGAGCAAGGTAGACAACCAATATGGTGTATCTTGGTTTCCAAAAGGTCTTCGACAAGGTGCTGCACAATAGACTGTGGCAGAAGATAAAGATGGCGTTACGGGTAAAGTATTAGTATGGATAGAAGATTGGTTGACTAACAGGAAGCAAAGGGTGGGTCTAAATGAGTGCTATTCATATCTGGCAATCAGTGACTAGTGGCGTGCTTCAGGGATCAGTGTTGGGGCTGTAATTATTCACAATTTATATAAATGTTGTGGAGTTGGGAGCATCCGTAGTGTGTCAAAGTTTGCAGATGACACGAAGATGAGTGGCAGAGCAAAATGTGCAGAGATCTAGAAACTTTTTAAGCGGAACACAGATACTTTGACTGAGTAGGCAAATGTCTGGCAGATGGAATACAATGCCAGTAAATGTGAATTCGTCCATTTTGTTCGGAGTACCAGTAAAAAGTATTATTACTTGAATGGTAACATATTGCAGCATGCTGCTCTGCAGAGGGACCTGGGTGTCCATGTGCACGGATCACACAGGGTTGGTCTGCAGGTTCAGCAAGTACTGAGGAAGGCAAATGGTATGTTGTCTTTCGTTGCCGAAGGGATTCAAGTTAAAATCAGGTAAGTGATTTTCCCGCTGTACGGGGTGCTGGTGAGGCCACACCTGGAGTATTGTATGAAGGTTAAGCCGCCTTAATTGAGAAAGAATGTACTGGCATTGGATGGGATGCAGAAGAGTTTCACTGGGTTGAATCCGGAGTTGAGAGATAATTTCTTGCTTTTTCAGATAGTTACGTTATTCTATCTGCTATCCTCTTCTGTTTGTGTTTCATTCCGCTGCATCACTCCTGGAATATCCACCTTAAACCTGCTTAAGTCAATGAGCAAAGGCTGGGTCTTCGCTACTTCCTTGAAATGATTTGAGGAGGTCTGTCTGGTCCATAACAGTGTGTAACAGCTAGATCTAATATTCTGGCATGGGTTGAGAATGGGAGATTTTAAAAGAAAAAGTGCATCAGTATAAACAGTTCTATATATTTTGGAGTGGAAATCAATGTCTAGCATGATAATGCAGGAATTGACGTTTAGACCCCAGATATTCAGAAAGCATATCAAACATTTGTCCATGAGCATTGTATGTAATCATTCCAAATCTGCTGATGGCCCCAAATTGAGATTGTGAGTGGGTATTGAGGATGTAAATAAGTTCAATGGTGACTGAGTCAATTGCAGGGAATGGACAAATACGTGTCAGATGAAGAACAATGTGGATAAACGTGACATTGAGCACATCAGTTGGAAAAAAATAGAATAGTGGTTAGCATTTCAGTAGGAATTGGTGTAAATCTGTTGCTCTGTGAAGAGACTTATGTGTATACTTTTGTTGACTTCTTCACCAAATTGACGGAGAGAAGTTCGTACTTCATTTTTTTAATGCAGACAGTTAATTACTTCAAAGGATATAGAGTATGCAGTGTTTGGGAAGAGTCAATTAAAGAGTTGTTTTGCCAAAAAACAGAATGGAGAAGGCTCAACGGCTTGGGTGACCTACCCCTTTCCCGATGTTTCTGTGCAGTCTGTGGGAAAGCTCTGTAAATGTTGTCACAAACTCTCGGATGTTAGGAAGGAGGTCTCTGAAGCGTCGACAGACTGTGTTTCCCGTTTCCTTTTCCGATGCAGAAGCTGGTGCCCGGTGTTCTGTCCGGGTTCATCTTTTAAGACCTCGGAACAGTTTGATACAACGGCCTTGCAGTTTCGGAGACGACTGATGAGTTTACCATATGGCTGTGTATCTGAAGGCACATTTAGGCAAGACTAAGAAAGCACGGGAGATTCACTTCCGAAAAGTACAATGTGGAAGAAAATTTATGTTGACAATTAACATGGGCTTCCATGTCAGTATTACTGGCACCAGACTTTACAGCTCGATATTTTATTAATTGCTTCTAACTTCCACCAGCTGCCAAAGCATTAACCTGGTCGAGATTAGTAATCCAGTAACATTTCCACAACAGCACCATCTCCATATGGGGACCTATGGGACACCACAGTGAGCTGGTTATTTCTTTGCTGTTTGACATCTCTGGCAGAAAGAACTTTCACTAATTTGATTGTCGTGATGGGACTGAGGTGGTGGTAATTCGTCAGCTTGTAATTATTCTCCTCTTAGGGGATGGGACATATTTGAGAAATTTTCCACATTGCCAGGGAGAAGTCAGAGTTGGAACTTGAATGATACAGCGTCCCCAGAGACACGGCTTGTTGTGCAGCACAAGTCTTCAGTCCTTTTGCAAGAATGGTGTCAGGGCCCATTGCCTTTGTCGTATCTAATGTGTTCTGCTGTTTCTTCATGTCACGTGCAGCGAATCGAATTGGTTGAAGACTGGCATCTGTGATTCTGTGGGCATCATTCAAGCACCACCTCTGGCTGAGGATGTTGCAGAGACGGCATCCTTGTCTTTTACACTAACGTACAGGAAGCTTCCATTCTTTCGAGGAATGGTAGAACCACAGCTTCAGCAATAGCTGCTGCGATGTCAGTCGAATAACCTCAGTAATGTTCTGGTGATCTGAGGTCGAATCCTGTTACAGTAGATGGTGGAATTCAAATCCAATACATGTTTGGGATTAAGAGTCGAATGATGAGATCATGAATCAATTGCCAATTGGAAGACAAACCAATCTGGTTCACTGATGTCTTTAAGGAATGGATACTGCCATCCATACCTGCTCTGGACACATGTAGCTCCAGAACCATAGTAATGTGGTTGACTCTTAACTACCATCTGGGCAATAGGTGATGCCCTAATCCCATTGAACAATGTTGTTTTAAAATAATATTTGTGGTGTCCTCTTTAATCGTCAGTTGTTTTATAGTTCAACTCCATTTCTGACTGGATGTAGCGGAACTGTAGAGCTTCTATCTGATCTGGTTACTTTGTAATCATTTCGCCCTCTCTCTCAGATATTAGTCCTGCTGTTTGGAATGTAAGTACAGTAGCCAAGTGCGGTAGTTTTTAATGGATTGTCATCAGTTTTAGGTATACATGGTTCTGACACTAGTACATTCGCCAACTGGTCTCTGAAACATCGATCAGATTAATGGGAATGATAGACTGAGGGATTATCCTGGGCACAAAGTTACAGATTGTGATTCAATACAATTCTCCTTCTGCCCAGCTGTGATCGACAGTACCACATGAATTCCCAGTTTTGAGCTTCAATTTCTGCATTACAATTCAGCCGTCCATCCCCAAGTTCACACCGTGACCCATTCACCGATCACCCTATGACCTACTCTGGTTTCGGATGTGGTATCACTTCCATTTTTGTATTCTCATTCTTCTGAGCGTTTGTCCATGATGTCACCCCTCTTAAATGTCATGATTCTCAAAACCCCTAAGCACATTCTGACAGGCAGCACCGTGCATCCGTGGTTAGCGCTACTGCATTACAACACTACGGACCCAAGTTCGATTCCATCCTTTGGCGACTGTCTGTGTGGAGTTTATACATTCTGCATGGGCTTCTTCCAGGGGCATTGATTTCTACCCACAGTCCAAAGAAGTGCAGTTTAGGTGCATTGGCCTTGTTCAATTATCCATTGTGTTCAGGGATGCGTAGGTTGGGTCCATTCGTCAGGGGTAAGTGTAGGGTATGGAAATGGGTCTGGTTGGTTTAGTCTTCAGAGAATTGTTGTGAACTTGTTGGGCCGAAGAGCCTGTTTCCACACTGTAGGATCCTAATTCTAACATTCATATGGATCTTTTCCCTTCCAGTCGTGCCATCTTCGGTGTTTAGATTGAATGTGTTTCTCTCCATGGTTTTCATTAAAAGCTCTGAAACATCAATGATGCCAGACTTATGTCGTTTCAGAACCAATTAATTTCTACATCTTGCATTATTGTTCACTCCCCGGTGTATGACGCTCCATGATGGACAGGACTTTTGAGCGGCTTGGACACACGTCTTTCAAGCTGTTCGAAACCAGAAATTGCTGAAGAAATTCAGCAGATGGAGCAGTATCTGTGGGGACAGAAATAAAGAGACATTGTTTCAAGTGCAGCGTGACCCTTATTCAGAACTGAAATGAACTCCTTAATCCCTTGAAAAAAGTGGACAAAGGATGATGGGAAACAGAGCATGTGGAGATGAAATGCCACAAAGGAATGAGCTTTTAATTGTGGTGAAAGAGAAACAGATGTAAAATGGGTGTAAATTCAAGTGTAAATGGGAGAAATGGTTTCTCTCTACTGAGTGCAAGATGAACAAGTCACAGACAAGGTCATAGGGAAACCAGGAAGCAGACGTCTGAAAAATGGAGAACAGCCATAATGGGGTTAGGTTGTATAATTATGGAGTTGAATATTAACGCCTACAGGCTGTAATGTATCAAAGTGTAAAATGAGGTGTTACTCAAGCTTGGATTGTGCTTCTTTGGAACATTATAGCAGCTCAGGACCGAAAAGTCAACATGAGAACAACGTAGGTTATTGGAATAGGAAGCAAGGGGAAGGTCAGGATTATTCCTACAGACAGAGTGTAAGTGTTCCTTAAAACACTCTCTGTTTGTTCTCCAAGTGTAAGGGAGACTGCATTGTGAGCAGCAATGACAGGAGACTGGATTGAACGAATACAAGTGGCATGCTGCTTCAACTGGATGTTGTGATTGGGGCCTTAGAGAGTGAGGAGTGAAGAGGTGAATGGGCAAGTGTTGCACCTTCAGCAATTGCATGAGTAGGTGCCATGGGGAGAGTGGTGAAATGTTCAGGGTGTTCAGGAATGGTCCCCGTGAAATGCTGACAGTGGACGTGAGGGGAAGATGCGTTTGATGGTGTAGTCCTGCTGGAGGTGATGGAAGAGGCAGAGGAGGATTCCATGAATGTGGATTCTAGTGCAGTAGGAAATGATGACAAGGGGAGATATATTATTGATCTGGGAAGGAGAGGACGGACTGAGGGCGACACTGTGGCCGATGGGAGAGTGACAGCTGAAGTACCTGTCCACCGGAGTTAGGGGATTTTTGGTTTGAAGAAAAAGGAGGTCACGTCAGAGGCAGTTCACTGGAATGTGACATCATCAAACAGAAACAACAGAGATGGAGAAACTGGGAGAATGGAGTCAACCTCCGCTGATCATGTATTCAGCCATATGCATAAGTTCCTCCTGAATGATTCAAAAGAACCAAATATTTAAATTGAGGATTTCTCACTCATATCTGGTCTGAAGAGAGATGTGGAAATAGACCCAGAGGAAGGTCAGTGGACATACAGGAGCAGATATTCAAGCAGATATCCTATAACGCTCAGGAATTACAGTTTCTGTTCAAAAAGAAGGACTCGGAAGAAGATGAACCGCCCGTGGTTGACACAATCTGTCAAGGATCCTATTCAATCGCAAATTAACGAGCATTGGTGTGTGCCCAGATTTAGGGTGCATATTAGAGGGACAATGAGCAGATGCTGGGCATGAATTTCAGCTGTACTTCCTGAATTACCCCCAGAAACCCCTGCCATTGCTGCTCCATCCTCTCCCTGTTCATCTCCCCTTCCTGATACCAGGTTATCCCTCTCCAATATGGAGCACATTCTATCACATTATGGTTCCCATCTGAGGCTTTTTGACCAGGTCTAACTTCCCCGCACGAGCATCAAGCTGTGTTTTGTGCTGCCACTTTGCCTTTGGTCTCACTGTGTCTCGGCCTCTCCATTCATGTTGTTTTACACCTCCCACTCACATCTCATTCCGGAAAGTTCCCTTCTTGGAGTAAACCTTATTTAAAACACCTACGTCCCCCCCCCCGCCCACCCGCACTGAATTCACACTGTGATCCAAATTTCAACAAGTACACTCAGCCTTCATCTCACTCTGCGAAAGGCAACTGCATACTTACCGTGTGGTATAAGAATTCCCTTTCTTACTTGGATTTTGCCAGATATACGCTTTCAGTGTAGGGATCATCACCCTCTTTCGACAAACAAATTCAAGTGTTTGACTTTCTAATGGCACTGGTAAGGATTTCACGCTGTCTTAGTATTGTTACTTTGAGATAAAACAAATCACAGTATGAAGTTTTATCTGTGTTGTTTACCTGTCATTTTGAATATTGTTTCAAATTTGCAATGCTTACGATTAAATGCTTGTTCTTGAAGTTAGTATTAGATGGAGTGGAGGAGGTTGAAAAGTGACCGTTAAAGAAGTTTATAAAATCATGAGAGTCAGGGATTGGGTGGAGAGCCAAGGTATTTTCCCCCGGAGAGGGGGGGATGGGAGGGGTTCAAACATAGAGTACATCGTTTTAAGGTGAAAGGGAGAAGATTTAAAAGGGCCAATGGTGACACCTTTTCACATATAGGGAGATGTGTGCATGGAATGAGCTGCAAGAGGAAGAGTGGTAGATGAAAGCACAGCTACAACATTTAAAATACATTTGGACAAATATAAATGGGAAACGTTTAGATGCATATGGGATACGTGAAAGCAGATGGGACTAGCTTAGTAAAGCATGGACATGTTGGACCAAAGGGTCTGTTTTGCCTGATGTGACTGTATGAATCTAGAAAGCGAGGAAAAGGGGGAACAAAAGATATTATGTAAGTAAATTGGCAAGAAATATAAAATCAAGCATCGCAAAATTTTCTGCGAATATAAAAAACGTTCAAAATAAGTGTGTGACCTCAGGTAGAAATGAAGAATGGAAGGTATATTGAGGTCGTTTGGAGGGTGTGACTGGGGAAGTGACTACAGGGAACAGGCAACAATTGCTACAGTACTTTTCATTGTTCCTCACAGGGGAAGGCACTGTAAGCATGTCAATGATATAAACAAAATGTTAATAGGAGGCAAGTTTGTGAACTGACTGTAACAAAAGGAACAAAGTTTTTTGGCAAACAGATAAGAGTAAGGGTAGACCGGTCAGCAGTAATTCACAGTTGTTTTTATTTTTAAAAAGTGGTTACAGAGTGGCTGGTGGTACTGTGTGAAAGATTCCATAACTCTCTGGATTTCAGGAGTATTCCAGCGAAACTGGAGAACCTCCAATGTGGCGCCTGCCTTCAAGAAATGAGCGAAACAGAAAGCAGGAAACATTTAGCCTAACCATTATTACTGGGAATCTGCGAGAGTCTATTATTAAGGCAAGAACTGAAGGGCATTCAGAAAAGCTTCACGCAGAATCAGCATGGTTTTGTGAATGGGAAACTATATTTTGCCTGCAAAGTTATTCTGTGAGCCCTGAAAATGTAACAAGCGGACTTGATAAAACGGAACTGGTAGGCATTTGGCTTTCCAGAGATTTTCCACAAGGTATCACAAAATAAAGGGTCTTACACAAGACAGAAGCTCATAGTGTTACAGTCAATGTATTAGCATGGCATGACGGATGGTTAACACATAGAAATCAGAAAGTCCGGATTATTGGATCGTAATGATAAAGACATATCTGCTGGCGTATCATAAATGCCAGTCCGATAGCATCAGTTATTTATAGTCTATTCTGACAGCCTGACGGTGGGAGCTGAATGCAATAAACATCTGAGTTTGAGGATGACACTGCGAACCAAAAAGCAGGCTGTTATTTCACGTAGAAGGCTCCCAACAAAGGAGCAATTAAAAGGGATTGGAGTGTTCCTGTGTATGAAATATAAAGTCAGCGTGGTGTTGCAGCAAGTAACTAGGTTGATACAGTACGCAGGTTCCTGGGATGAAAGGGTTGAATTATTGAATACATCTAAAATGGTGAGGCGATTATTCATTGTGCTTGAAATGAATGAGCGTGATATTACTGAAACGTAAAGGATACAGAGGGGGCTTGACAAGGTAGATGCTGTGAATGTGTTTCCACACCTGGGCAGAATCTCTAACTCAGGGACAGAATAAGGGATATCGATTACAAACTGAGATACAAAGAAATGTCTTATTTCAGAAGGTCGTGAAGTCTGAATTTCACTAACCCAGAGAGTTGTGGAGGCTGGGTCACTGACCCAGAGAGTTGTGGAGGCTGGGTCATTGAACGATTTTACAGATGGGCCGGATTGGATTTTGACATATCAGCGAGTTGAGGGATGTGAGGGGTTAGCAGGAAAGTGGAGTTGAGCCCTGGAGGTTGAGAAAACCTCCCCTCTATGGTGACCTCTGTCAGTGTGGGGAATTGAACCTGTGCTATTGGCCTCCCTCTGCATCACAAACCAGCCGTCCAGCCAACTGAGCCTGTGTGACTGTTTCAGACAGAAACACTCACAGACAAAGGGCAAGAGAAACTTTCATAACAAGGAAAAAGGTACAATTCAGGTAACGGTCAAGGTACCAGCTGGGGATAAAAATGTTTCCTGCTGAAAATTGTGGAAACAAGTGTTTAGATGCTATCTTGAGCTGAATGAAATAAGGTGACACAAGCAAAATAACCAGAATAATAATTGTGTTTAGATATCGACAGCTATTAAATAACAGTATATTTCTGATTGGTCTGTGTGATGCATGCTTACCATTGCACGAAAATAGAAAGCTGATGGGATATATTGGTAGGAGAGTCCGTCACCGTGGGAAATGCCTCAGGAACACATACTTCAAAAAAACCCAGAATAAAAATTACTGGGTGTTGTCTAGTCAGAGACAGGAAGCCGGGGGCTGAATGCATGAAAGTTCCTATAAAATGGAGCTCAGGAGACAGTCAGATCACTCTCAATCTTATTAAATGGTAGAGCACATTTGAAGGACGGAATGGGCTCATGATGGATTTAAATTTCGTGTGCATGTAATTTTAATTGTTAAGAAACACACTGTTCCTTTCCCTCATGTTTTCCACACTGGGGCACTTTCATTCACCTGAAACTGGGAATTGTTTGGAACGGTATCTGGAACATTCCATAATCATCACTCTCCAGAGCATTCTATAAATGAGTGGGGGTATCACAGAGGCTAGAGAGAGAGATAGGAGGGGGAGATGCTGGAGCATGAGCCTTGTTCAGGGGAAGGTGCTATAACAGATATACAGTGAATGTGAGGAAGCAGAGAGAGAATACAGTGACCCTTATCCTGACAGAGTGGGGAAGGTTATTGATGCTTGTCCTGTATTGCTGGATATTTCTTCAGACCGCAGATACTGCACTGAGCTGAGTGGGGAGCTCAGACCATGCTCGGTGGGTCTGGTGGTGTGATTTCCTTTGAGAAGAGAATGGTCCCCCTCTCTACTACCCCATTCTCCAGGACATCAATCCCTCTGTCGACAAACCCGTGTTGTAATTGCCCTTAATGGATGGATAGAGCTCTTAAAGGTAGTGGAACCAAGGGTTACGGGGATTTGGCAGGAACAGGATACGGATTGTGGTTGATAAGCCATAATCATAATGAATGTTGGTGCTGGCTCGAAGGGCCAAATGGCCTACTCCTACACCCATTGTCTATTGTCTATTAACTATTGTCTCATCTGCCATGCTCGGCCTAAACTGGGCAGGGTATCTCCGAACTGAGAAAGCTCAATTATTTGCCCACTGGCGTTTATTTTTGGCATCAATGACAGGGATCGCGGAATATCCAGGGATTTCCGGCGATGGTGAATACCTCCAACCATGATGAGTGGAAGAATCAGGCTGGCATTGAATCACACCATGCGGTGGGTTGGATAGTTAATGAGGTGAGTTCGATAAGATAGCACCAGGAAACTCGCTCAGTCTCATACAGCCAGTCCCTCTGCCACACAATGAAAATGACACTGAGAGAAATTAGTGTTAGATTCAGCCCAGAGTCAAAGACTCCGCAGACCCCACTCCCAGGTACAAAGCAGCAGAACAAATCCTCATCCAAAATTCTCTATCATCTAAACTCACACCAATATCCCATTCCCCCATCATTCCTGGTAATGTTGGCTTATGTTGTCAGATGCTATCGACATGTCTGAATTCAGAATTTTGAAACCAGTGAACATACCTTTTCATGAGACTGTTTCTCAATCCCCGCCCCCACATCACCCTCCCCCCCCCCCCCCCACCCCCCCCCCCGCGTCTATATCCCAAACTACTTTCATTTACAGTCGTGCAATTCTACTGCATGGAGACAGACCCTTCAGCCAGAACTGGTCCATTCTGACCAAAATGTCGGTCCACATTCACTCCATATTCGTGCACGTGGCCCATATCCTTCTCAGCCTTTCATATACATGTGTTTTTCGAACAAAATGCTGCGAGATTTTGTAACATCGAGAAAGGAATCAAGAAAAATCTCGCTGAATCTACCATTCAACTCACCACGGTGCTCAGTTTTTACACAGAAACAGTTTGACTGCAGCTTAGAACCAAGAAGGAGAAGCAAACACTGGGGGGAGATGTGCATGGAAGGCAATGCTGCAGGGAAAGCTTTGCTTATGTTGTAATTAGGAAATTATATACACATGAATTTGCAGGAAAAACTCAACGGGTTTGGTTGCATCTGAAGGAAGAAAGTCGAAAGTTGTGGCCCCCGAAGAGCACAGCTGTTTAGGCAGAATCCGAGGAGCAGGAAAGACTATGTTTCAGGCATAAATCCTTCATCAGGAATTCACTTTAGAATTCAGTGCATTTGCAGTTGTCACTTTCTCGCAATCCTTTGTCAGGAGAGAACTAAGTCAATGTTTCAAATCTGGGAAGTCTTCAACTGAAAAGTATTGTTTACCGATCTCCAGTGTATACTGCTCTTTGTTTTATTTTAGATCAGCAATTATCTTGCATGTTGCAGTATTAATGGAACACTTGATCTGGAAAGGAGGGGAAGGAATGAGGGCAGATATGCAAGAAATGTGTCAGTCACAGCTTAAGGCCCTGTCCATTGGATTGTGAATCCTGGGGAGAAGGGAAAGGAGGGCTTGGCAGAGGCTCCACGCTGGAATTCGACATCATCTGAACAGATGTGACAGATCCAGAGACAGTGGGAGAAATCACTCACTCGGATGGTCGTTAGGTGGCAAAGTGGCCAAAACTACTGCCTCAGACCACCAATGACCTTGGTTCGATTCCACCTTTTGGTGATTCTTTGTGCGGTGTTCGCAATTTCTCCCAGTGTTTGTTTGGGTTTCCTTCGGGTGCTTGGTTTTCCTCCCACAGTCTAAAATACACAGGATAGGTTCGGTAGCCTCACTAAACTGCAGGTTAGGTGGATTGTCTAAGAGAAATGTCGAGTTACAGGAGTAAAGTATGGGTGTGTTGGTCAGCATGTTATCTGAAGCGTCAGTGTGGACTCGATGGGCCAAATGGCCTGTTTCCACACTGCAAGGTTTCCATAGTTTCTATTTAGCTGCCTGTGTTTGGAAACACTTCCCAGGATCCTGCCTACAAGTGCTGACCCAATTTGGCTCACAAAAATGTTACACCATCCGTTTGTCTGACATTAACTCCATCAGCCACTCCTTGGCACTTTGGCACATCTTATCAGGGTTCCGTTTTACTCTGAGTTAATTTTTTTTACTATCCACTACTTCACCAATTTTGGTGTTACCTGTAAACTCACTAACCATTCCTACTCATATTCACATCCAAATCATTTACATAAATGACAAAACTCGTGAGATCCTTGTGGCAGACTGCTGGTCACAGGCCTCCAGTCGAAATAAAATATGTTGCACCAGCATTACCTTCATCTCTTACCTTTGAGCGAATTAACTACAACTCTCCCTGTATTCCATGCGATCTAACCATGCTTAACAGTTTACTACGTGGAACCTTTTAAATGCCTTATTAAAGTCCATATTCTATTCCACAGTTCTATTTTTGTGCCTTCATCGATCTTATTCGTCACTTCTTTAATAAACTAAATCAAATTTGTGAGACAAGATTTCCAACATGCAAAGTCATGTTGACTACCACTAATCAGAATTTACTTTTCCAAACACAAGTAAACTCTGTCCCTCAGAATTCCCTCCAACAACTTACCCACCAATGACATCAGGACCAGCGGTCTATAGTTTCCTCACTTTTCCTTACCAACTGTTCTTAAATAATGGCAAAACCTTACCTGTGGCTGTCCATGATAAAAGTATCTCAGCCAGATATCAAACAATGGCTTCCCTAGCTTCCCATAAGATTCTGGGGTACACCTGATCAGGTCATAGAACACAAAACAGTGCAGCACAGTACAGGCCCTTGAGCTGTTGATGTTGTGCCGGCAGTTTCTCCAACTCTAAGATCAGACTAACCTATGTGCCCTTCATTGTACTAACTTCCAAGTGCCTATCCAAGAGTCACATAAAAGGTCAGAGGGAGTTATGCACCTTAATGCCTTTTAAGATGGCCAGCTCCTCATCTTCAGTAATATGGACACTTTTCAAGATATCACCATTTATTTCCTCAAGTTCTCTACCTTCCATATCGCACTCCAAAGTAAATCCTGATCCAAAATAGTTATGTAAAATCTCACCAATCTCCTGTAGTTCCACACATAGGTCACTTTGCTGATCTTTAAAGGGTCCTGTCTTCTCCCTCGTTACTCTTTTGACCTCAATGCATTGGTAGAATCGCTTTGGATTGTCCCTTACATTATTTTCGAAAGATATCTTATGCCCCCAGTTTACCCTCCTGATTTCCCTCTTGAGTATTAGCCTAGAGCCCTGGCACTCCTCGATTGATTCATTCGATCCCTCCTGTCTATACCTATCATATGCTTCCATCTTTTTCTTGAACAGAACCTCAATTCCGCTCGCCATCCAGCATTCCCGACACCTACCAGCCTTGCATTGCTCATGAACTGGAACATACTCTCTCTAGACACTGTAATCTCATTTGTGATGGCCTCCAACTTTCCTGCCACGAGCTTCTCCCAAGCAGCTTTTGAAATTGCCAATATAAAGCGTTCAAAGTTGGCCTGATTCAATTTGGAACCTTACCATTTATGTCAGGACTGTTCTTCTCCATAAGTATTTTAAAACTGATAGTTACTGATTAACAGGCTCAAGAAGCAGAATGGCCTCCTCCTGTCCCTCTGTCACAGACTCAATATTCTGAATGACCTCCTCCTGTCCCTCGGCAACAGACTTGAGAAGATGAATGGCCTCCTTCTGTCTCTCTATAACAGGCTCAATGGACTGAATGGCCACCTCCTGTCCCTCTGTCACAGACTCAATATTCTGAATGACCTCCTCCTGTCCCTCGGCAACAGACCCGAGAAGCTGAATGGTCTCCTTCTGTCTCTCTATAACAGGCTCAATGGGCTGAATGGCCACCTCCTGTCCCTCTGTTACAGGCTCAATAGGCTGATTGGCCTCCTCTTGTCCATTTTCAATATACGTGAGAGGCTGAATGGTCTACTCTTATCCCTCTGCAACAGACCTGAGAGGCTTTATGGCCTCCCACTGTCCTTCTGTAACAGGGGCGAGAGGCTGAATGGTCTCCTCCTGTCCCTCTGTGACAGACACATGGGCACAGAATTACCTTCTCCTGTTCCTGAGCAGTAGTCTCAATGCTCTGAATGATGTCACAAGGAGTAGCACTGCACAACGCCAATGGACAACAAATAGTGGACACTGGTTTATTGTCTATGGAAGTGTCCCCACTGGTCACCTTATGCAGCTAGTTTGTTATGTTATCTCTATCTCCCTTTATTAACAGTATTTAATATAAACAGTCCCACATACACAGAAGAAAGAATAAGAAGATTGAAAGATTTATCGAACTTCCCTAAGCAACGCCCATCTATTCCACGCAGACTGAGTAAATGTTCCCTTTTATGGGGTAGGAAAAGTTACGTAAGGAAGGGGTTAGCTGAGCCTTTTTGCTTAGTGAGTGTGCTTAATGCCAGTCTCTATGGATTGTCATTATCCCAGTGGAGGAGTTCCATCTTTTAATGATAAACGGGTTCCGTTGATTGTGCTATGCCACAGAATGAGTGGGAGCATCACTGACATCATTAATAGGGATCGGCAGCTCAAGAGAGGCAGTGGGGAGAGATCAGAATGAGAGCACAAGTGTCTGGAATGTTCCAGCAATGAATCAGAATGTGAGTACATTAGACTGGAATGTTCAAACAACGTTTCACAATCTGAGAATATTAGGCTGGAATGATTCAAGAATGGACAGGAGTTTATATTGGGATGTTTGGTATCTTTCTACATATTATGATCGATGGTCATTATTGTGGCGGATCGAATATGCACTTTACATTATTCAATATTTTTATTATCCAATCCTGGCTTTCGTTGGTGTCCCTGGTAAGTCTCAATGTTCAGTCATTAATTTTATAAATCATGATTGACTGTAATACTGTCCTTTAATAGATTCTACTATCATTCTCGCTGTTATTGTTCCTGCTGAGTCTCTAAATTGAGATGTTCACTTTACAAACCATTATTAACTGCAGCAAGAACTTGTTAATTCACTCTCTCCCAACTTGCTTCTGGCAGTGTTACTCATGGGTCTTTCTGTTGACCTGTCCAGTTTCAACTGGGAAACATGAGCCATTGTATCACTGCCCTTGCTGCATAAATATTGAAAGCATTGACGTCACTACGTTCTGTTCTGGTTACAGACTGCATTTCGTCCCTCTGACTACATCCCATCCCCGGCCAATACTGAGGCTGAAATGCACTGGCATAGTCTACACAGCTCCCCATGCTGGGCAGACAGTCCAGCTTACAGAGTAATACACTGGCACGGTCTGCACTGCTCCCTGTGCTGGGTAGATAGTTCAGCTTACTGAGCAATAGCTGAAAATGTGTTGCTGGAAATGCGCAGCAGGTCAGGCAACATCAAAGGAGCTGGAGAATAGACGTTTCGGGCATGAGGCCTTCTTCAGGAAGAAGGGCTCATGCCTGAAACGTCGATTCTCCTGCTCCTTGGATGCTGCCTGACCTGCTGCGCTTTTTCAGCAATACATTTTCAGCTCTGATCTCCAGCATCTGCAGCCCTCACTTTCTCCTTACTGAGCATTACACTGGTACAGTCTGCACAGCTCGCCATGCTGGGCATGTAGTTCATTCTACTAACCAATACATTGGCATAGTCAGCAGAGCTCCCCAGTTAGTCCCACTGCCCTGTCTTTTTCTCCATATTTCACCAACATGGCCTATTTCTATCTTAATTATCTGTTTCTATCTTTAATGTGAATTTTTTGTCCCTCTGGACTTGCCCTGGCTTTGGGTTTTGGCTGCCTAATGTATCGAGTGCTGACATTAGGAAACTCAGAAACAATGAAATGGTGTGTGTGGACTGTTGTTCACTTCCCCGTGTGTCCCATGTTCCATGTTATATATGCAATCCTGCAGTGCTCTTGCACTACACCCACACACATGGAAAAAAAGGTTGACAGTTTAATGATCCATGTTGGACAGGAGGGATTCAGCAGTTTTGACTCACGTCTTTGAAACTTAGGCTGTGCCTATCCTCTGAATGCCTGTGTTTGTCGCTCTCAGCTGATCGTGTTGGCAGTAACACGAGGAAGCCCTCGAGTATTTTTGTGAAGGAGCAGGCATCGAACTTGAGCCGGAGGCTGAGGTGACCGTATAGAGGTTTGCAAAATTATGAGCGGCATGGATAGAGTAAATAGACAAAGTATTTTCCCTGGGGTCGGGGAGTCCAGCAATAGAGGGCATAGGTTTAGGGTGAAAGGCGAAAGAGACCTAAGTGACAACTTTTTCACATAGTGTAGTACGTGTATGGAAAGAGCTGCCGGAGGAATGGTGGAGGCTGGTACAATTGCAACATCTAAGAGGCATTTGGATCGGTATATGAATAGGAATGGTTTGGAGCGATATGGGCTTGGTGCTGGCAGGTAGGACTAGGTTGGGTTGGGATATCGGGTCGGCAAGGACGGGTTGGACCAAAACGTCTGTTTCCATGCTGTGCATCTGTGTGACTCTGTGACTCTATGAAAATCTTCTGACTGACTCCTGTTGTTCAAAATTTAGTGGAGGTGTTGGGGATGGTTTGCTGGAGGTTGTGCAGTGAGCTGCCACAGACATTCAGGGAGACGTGAGGATTTTGTGACCCAACTCAGGATGGAGCATGGGGACTGTAGTTACAGTATCTGGGTCTGTAACATGAACAACAAATGGAGCAGAGGCTGCAGACTGTGGAAGCTCTGAAACCAGGGCGTGAGTCTGTGTGGGGAAAGGTATCTGCCAAATCTGTCTGTGTCTTAACGAGGACACACACACCTGACACCCTTGCATGCACATGTGCACACACACGCACACGCTCTTCACACACACACACACACACACACACACACACACACACACGCACGCACACGCTCTTCTCTCTCTCACACGCACATACACGCTCTCTCTCTCTCACTCTTCCCCTACCCCCGTGCACACACACTCCACATTTCTCACATGCACACACACAAATCTGTGGGGTGAATTTGAATTTTCAGATTTGCATTTGCAAGTACATTCTATTTTGTTTTCTAAAAAAACATGCACTTAGTAGGCAGTCAGCCAATGTGGCATTTTATAAAGTCCTGCCTTGGAAATAAAACCCGTCTGATTCTAAACAGCCTCCAAACATAACCTTCCCTGGTTTTGTTCCAGGGAGGTCACATCTTCGCAAACATAATAGATTTCTTTATGGAAGTGAAAATTGATAGTGAGGACAGGGCTGTAGATGTCATATACTGGACTTCGGTAAGGTTTTGACGAGGTAAGCTGATGAAGAAGGTGAAGTTGCAAGGGGTCCAGGGTCTACTAGCTAAATGGATGGAGAACAGGCTGAGCAGCATCAGACAGAGGATAGCTGTGGAAGGAATTTTCTCAAAATGAAGAACTGTTCTGTGTGCTGTTTCACAGGGTTTAGTGCTGGGACCATTATTGTTTATGATACGAATAAATGAACTGAAGGAATGTAAAGGTGGTCTGATAATAAGTTTGAAGATGGCACTAAGATTGGTGGAGTAACAGAAAGTGAACGGGACTCTCAGAGAATGCAGCAGAAAATAGATAGATTGGAGAGTTGTGCAGAGAAATGGCAAACGAAGTTCAATCTGGACAAATGTGAGATGATGCATTTCGGAAGATGCAATTCAAGAGTGAACTATAGGGTAAATGGAAAAAGCCCTGGGCAAAATTGATGTGCAGAGAGATTTGGGTGTTCAGGTCCATTGTTCCTTAGAGGGGCAGGTCGATAGAGTGGTCACGAAGGCATACAGCATTCTTTGCTTCCCTCATTCCACCATTTTAAGAAGGGAAGAAAAGGGATAGAGGCGAAATAAAGACCAGTTAACTTGTCATCCACAGAAGGGAATCTGTTGGAATTTATTGTGTACAAGAGATGACAGGTCATGTTACAATTGTGTACGGCTTTGGTTCGACAACATTTGGAATAGTTCATACAGTTCTGATCGCCACATTACCAAAAAGATGTGGATGCTTTGGAGAAGGTACAGAGGAGTTTCACCAGGATGTTGCCTGGTATTGGAGGGAACTGGCCATGAAGAGAGGTTTGGTAGATTAGGATTATTTTCATTAGACTGACGGAAGATCGGGGGACTGATTGAGTTCTATAAAATCATGAGAGGTATAGACAGGGTGGATAGCAAGACACTTATTGCCAAAGTAGGGTACTCAATTTCTAGTGGTCAGGAATTCAAGGTGAGGGGGAAAGGTTAATGGGAGATACGTTAAGAAAGTTCTTTACACATAGACTGGCGGATGCCTGAAACGCAATGCCAGCGGAGGTGGTAGACGTGGTCACGATAGCGACAATTAATATGTATGTAGACAGATACATTAAAGGGTAGGGAGCAGAGGGATACAGATCCTTCGAAAATAGGTGACAAGTTTAGATAGAGGATCTGGGTCAGTGCAGGCTTGGCGGGCCCGAAGGGTCTGTTCCTGTGCTGCATTTTTTTTGTTCTTGGTAAATACTGGCGAAAAATGTCTGTTCATATTCGAAAGGAAAATGAAAACAGGCCAAATGTGGCACAGTGAATGTATGGACAGGATAATTTTTTTTGTAGGGAACAGAAAAGGGAGACGAAACTGTTACATTATGTCTGTCTTCACGGACAAAGATCCAGACAATATTCCAAAAATACCATAGAACTTTTGTTACTAAACACTAAAATCATTCATACTAGTGACATGGTAGTAGTATACGACAACATATCTGGATTGAGGATTGGTAAGTCTGACAGACCAGATGTACTTCATACTGCAATTTCAGAGAAAGCAGCAATACACAGATGGATTGTATTGTGGATGACTGTATTTATTCGTATTCAATTTGAAAGGATATCAATGCATTCCAATGATTTAAGAAGGAAAGCGGGAGAGTGGAAAACTACAGACCAGTTTACTTGTCATCTACAGGAAGTCATCTTTTGCAATCTATCAGAACGAATGCGATATTGGACACTGAGAAAGTAATAACAAACTTCAAGAGAATTATTCTGCATTTATGAAAGGGTAGTTACAAACGTTTTGTTTGAAGATATATCTTGTAGACCTAAACATAGAGAAGCAATGGATGCGATATAGTCAGATATTCAGGAGGATTTTTAATCAGCACACACAAAAGATATGTCAGCAGAAAACATTAAAGCAAAGTGTATTGGGAGGAACATATACAAACAGGGAAGGTAAAAGTTAAGTTTGCCTTCATTTAAAGGGAATCCGAATACAGACGATGAAGTGTCAACTAGATTCAAAGCATTAACTTGCTCTCTCTTTACGGATGCTGTCTGACTTACTGTGATGTCTAGCATGTGTTAGTTTCAGTACAGATTCCAGCTTCTGCAGTACTTCATTCCGACTAGCAATAAAAACATTGTGCACTCGTTACACAGAGTGCTGGTGAGACTGCACCTGGAGCATTGTATACAATTTTGCTGTCTGGATCTAAATAAAATATACTGATCCCACATACTGAATGGACATTCTCCAGATTCATGCCTCAGAGGCAAGGTTTTCTCCTGACGAATTTTGGCCTGAGATCAAGGCGCCAATCTGTTTGTGAATCTGGTGAGCATTGATAGATTGATATATGAGTGCTTCATGTCTGCTTTACTTGGGAGAAGGATGATGCAGAGACAGAATTCCAGAAGATGGACTGAGAGGCTCTTGAGCAGATTGATGTAAGATGTGTACAGGGCTTGCTTGATAGTTTTGGCTGGTATAAAATTGGACACGTCCCTAGGTCCAGCTCAGTTACACCTCAGGCTGCTGTTGGAGACAAGGGATGAAAGGCACTGATGCAAATGTTTAAATGCACTCTGGTCACAGGTAAGTGCTGAGGACTGGAAAACATCCTTTATGGGAAGGTTTGTAGAGATTAACCAGGGAACTACATACCAGTGAGTAGCAGATCAATGTGCGACAAACTATTGCGGAAAACAGGTGGCTGTTGAAGACTGTTTGTGTGTCAGTGCTATGTCCCTTATTATTTGTGGTATTCAAAATTGATATAGATGTGAATGTGAAGGGGCATGGAGACAGTGTAATAATTAGGTTTGTGTCTGACACATAGATTACTCGGGTGGTTGGCAGTGAGGAGGAACGTCTAACGTTACTGGAAGATACAGATGGAATGGTCAGATGGGCAGATCAATGGCAGATGGAATGTAATCCTGAGAAATATGAGGTAATGCACTTTGGAAGAAGAAACCAGACAGAGGAGGACCCAATAAATGGCAGCAGGCTCGGAATTTCAGAGGATGCTTCTCCACACATCCTTGAATGTGATGGAAATGGGTAATAGATTAGTTAAGAAGTAATTGGAGACAATAGGCATAGCCTTTACTAATCGAGGCATAGATTACAAGAGCTATATAGCAATTTGGTTAGGCTAAGATGGAATACTGTGTGCAGTTCAGGGCTGCACATTACAGGAAAGATGCGATTGCACTGAAAGTGGCACAGAGGAGAGTCACTACGATGTTCCCTGCAATGGTGCATATCAGCTTTAGAGAGAGGCTGGATAAGCTCGGGTTGTTTACTTTGGAGCAGAGAATACTAAGGGGAACGCGATTCCGTAGGGTAAGATTATGAAGGGCATGGACAGGGTGGATAGACAGCAGTGGTTGCTTGAAGTCAGAGGGTCAAGAACACAGGAGGACACTTTTAAAGTGAAGGGTTTGAGGTTTAGAGAGGATTTCAGGATGGTTTTTCACCCAGAGGATGTTGGTGTCTGGAATACACTTTTTTGAGGGAAGTTATTGTGGGTCATCTCACAGCCGTGAAAAGGTACCTGGACAAGCACTTGAAGTGTCATAACATTCGCGCCTACCAGCCTGATGTTTGAAAGTGGGAATAATGTAGATTGTACTGTATTTCTGACTGTACAGAGTATGCTTCTGTGATTGTATGACTGTTAAAGGTCAATCACTGAGCAGCTTAAGACAGGAAATGATGGGTTTATGAGGCGTACATTAACAGGAGTGAAATGTAAAAGCTTCTCAACATAGAGTATAAAAAGGTGAAATGTGTGAGAAGATCATTGTAGCTGAAACCAGAGAACGGAGAACAGGAAGATGTCAACACTATGAAGCAACCACTTCAGTTCTGCCTGCACAAAAGAAAACATTTCAAAAAGTAAATTCCAAGCACATCTCAATCTACCGAGAAAAAGTAAATCGAATCAAATCTGTACATAAACAGTTTTAGAGAAATTATATTGACTGAAATCTGATAAATCCCCATGAGCTGTTAATCTTCTCGTTGATTACTAAGGAGGTGGCCAAGGTAACAATGAATACTCTGTTTATCCTCTTCCAAATGCTTGATGATTCTGGAACTGAATTCACAGATTTGACAGCAGCAAATGTAACCCCAGTATTTCAGATGGAGGCAGGGAAACAGAGTCTGCTTAGCACCAAAAAAACAATAAGGACTATACAAAAGTCTATTAGAAAGGACGAATTACCAGGGAACTTTGAAAATTACATTAATGTAAAAGCAATGAACATAGGAAAAGTCATTGACGATTTATTGAAGGCCAATCATATTTGAGAAACTGATTGAGAAATAAATTATGGCGCAGCAATAGATGCAGTGAATTTGGATTATCAGAAACATTTTTGATGAAGTCCCAAGTCTAGTGTTGTGACAATGCTACTCCTTTAACAAGTTTATTCTGTCCTTGTTTTATTTTTCATGGATGTCTTAAAAGCAACAAATCCAAAAAGTCTGGGTTTGACTACTTGGGAATGTTTTCAAGTATAAAATAATCGCACGCATAGTGAGGAGCAAAGTATCATAGGTCTGGTCATGTACAATGAGACAAGAATGATTATTCACATCATAGTGAAGGAGTGATCACAGTATGGTTGAATTTAGAATACAGATAGAGAGTGTGAAGATAAAATCCAATACCAGGGTCCCATGCTTCAGCAAGGGAGACTACAATACAATGAGGGAGGAGTTGGCGAAAGTCGCCTCGAAACAAATACTTCATGATGGGAGAGTTGACTAGCACTGGAGAATTTTCAAAGGAGATTTTTAATTTCCGTGGCAAAAGTATATTCCAGTGAAAAGGAAAGACTCTAAGAAAATGGGTAATCTGTTAATTGTATCTAAGAAAATAAGGGACGCTATCAAATTGAAAGAGAAGAAATGCGAAGTGGCCAAGAACAGCAGAAACCTAGAAGCTTGGGGAAAACTATAAAGGTCAACAGAAAGCCACAAAATGAATTATAAAGAAAAATATGATAGAACACGAGAGAAAACAAAAAAAAACAAGTACAGTATATAAAGATAAATAGATGATGGTATATACCATAAATATATAAAACGAAAAAAAAACTTGACTCGAGTAAATGTTGGTCCTTCAGAGGATGGGAAGAGTCATTTAGTTATAGGATATGACGAAATGACCGAGGCATTGAACAGGTTTTTTTTATATCTATCGTCATAGTGAAGGACACTAATAGCATGCTAGTAATTGCCGACGAGACGGAGGTCGGTGAGGACCTTGGAAACAATCATTATTATGGACGAGATAGTGTTGGGGAAGCTAATGGGGCTGAGGGTAGGCAAGTCTCCTGGCCGTGATGGAATGCATCCCATGGTTCTAGAAGAGATCGTGAGAGAAATAGTAAATGCAATTGTGGCAATTTGATAAAATTTGCTGAACTCCAGGGCATTCCCAGCAGATTGGAAAACAGCACATGTGACGCCACTGTTTTAAAAGGGAGGTAAACAAAATATGGGAAATTGTAGACCAGTTAGCTTTTCCTGTGTAGTGGGGAAACTGCTTGAGTGTATTATCAAGGAAGAAATAGCAAGGCATTTCAACTGAAATCGTCCCATTGCGCAGACGCAGCATGGGTTCATGAGCCACAGGTCATGTTTAACATGTCTTTTGGAAATCTATGGAGATAATACGAGCAAAGTGGACAACGAGGCCCCAGTGGCTATGGTGTACCTAGATTTCCAAAAGGTCTTCAACAAGTTGCCGCACAACAAGCTGCTGCATAAGAAAATGGTGCATGACGTTACGGGTAATGTATCAGTATAGATAGAGGATTGCTTGAATAACAGGAAGCAAATTGTGAGTGCAAGTGAGTGATATTCTGGCTGCAATCAATACTTAGTGGTGTGCCTCAGGGATCAGTGTTGGGGCATATATATATATGATTTGGAGTTGGAGAGAACGTATAGTGTGTCAAGGTTTGCAGATGACACGAAGATGCGTTTAATAGCAAAGCATGCAGAGGACTGTGAGACTTCGTGGATGAACATAGATACTTTGAGTGAGTGGGTAAAGGTCTGGCAGATGGAATACAATATTGATAAATGTGATGCGATCCATTTTGTTGGGAGTGCCAGTAAAAAGGATTATTACTTGAATGGTAAAACGTTGCAGCATGCTGGTGTGCAGAGGGACCTGCGTGTCCATGTGCATGAATCACAGAAGGTTGATCTGCAGGTACAGCAATTGCTGAGGAACGCAAATGGAATGTTGCCCTCCATTGCTAAAGGGATTGAGGTTATAAGCAGGGAGGTTATGTTGCAGCTGTCCAGAGTGCTGGTAAGGCCACACCTGGAGTACTGTATGCAGTTTTGGTCTCCTTACTTCTGGAAGGGTATACTGGCACTGGAGGGGGGCAAAGGTGGTTTATTCGGGTGATTCCAGACGTGAGGGGGTTGGCTTATGAGGTGTGACTTAGCGTATTGGAACTATATTCATTGGAATTTAGAAGAATGACAGGATGATCTCATAGAAACATGTAAAATTATGCAGTTAGTATATAAGATAGAAGTAGACAGGATGCTTCCACTGGCAGGTGAAGCTTGGACAAGAGGGAATGACCTCAACATTAGAGGGAGTAGATTTAGGATTGAATTGAGAAGGACGCTCTTCACATAGGTTTGTAATCTCTGAAATTCCCTGCCCAGTTAAGTAGTTGATACTACTTCAGTAAATGTATTTAAAACTAAGGTAGATACTGTATGAATAATAAAGTAAATAAGGGATACGGTAAGAGCGCGGGAAAGTAGATCAGAGACCACGAGTAGATCAGTCATGATCTAATTGAATGGCAGAGGACCAGACCGCCGCCTCGTGCTCCTAGTTCTTCTGTTCTTATGAAAGGGGAGTGGCCAGTTATCCCAGTTTTGCTCCTCTGCTTTGGTTTGTTTGATCTGATTTCCGCAGTCTGGCTGTTTTCTTAAAGCAGGCAGCCAGTTGTGAAGTTACCGGACCCAGAGAAGCAGGTCAATGTTGTTCCTCCCTCTCTCTGACAACTCTCCTGTAAGAAACTGGGTTTGTTTGTTTTTTCCTTTCGGTTTTGCCATGGGGTGTTTATGAGGATTATATCAAGTACTTGGAACACCATCATTAAGTTGGGATAATCTGTTGGGTTTTCGGTTGGGTTAAGTTATTCTGTATTGTATCCTCTTGTGTTTGTGTCTCACTCAGTAATCTTGCAAAGACATTCTGTTTTGTTCAAAACTAAGCGATTTGACCAGCTGCATCACTCCTGGAATATCCGCCATACACTTGCTTAAGTCAGCGAGCAAACGTTGGGTCTGTGCTACTTCCTTGAAATGATTTGAGGGGGTCTGTCCTGGCCCATAACAGTGTCTAACAGCGAGATCTAATATACTGGCATGGGTTGAGAATAGGAGAGCTGACATGAAAAAGTAAACCGTTCCATATATTTTGCAGTAGAAAGCAATGACTAGCGGGATAATCCAGGAATTGATGTTTGGGCCCCATCTATTCAGAAAACAGATCAAATATTTGTTCATGGGCATTAAATGTAATCTTTCCAATTCTGCTGATGGTACCTAACTGAGATTGTGAGTGGGTGAGGAGGATATAAAAAACGTTTCAAGGTGATCGAGACAGGTGGACGAAATGATAAAATACGTGGCAGATGAAGAACAATGTGGATAGACGTAACATGGAGCAATTTGGTAGGAAAAAATATACGAACAGGCTAGCATTTCAAAAGGAATTAATGTAAAAAACGTTGCTGCATGAAGATACTTATGTGTATACATTTGTTGACTTCTTCAACCCCAAACTCCAAGGTCCATGCAGGGCAGTGAGTTCTGAAGCCAGAAATCAATACTGGGATTGATATTGAAACACTGACCAGTATACATAGACCCACCAAGTGGGGAGCTGTATCATTGAAAAGGATCTCGATCTCCTTGTACACCAGTCACAGAAAGCAATACTGCTGCAACAGAAAGCAGGTAGAAAGATAAATGATGTGTTGACCTTCATTTCTGGGGGATTTGAGCCCAGGTGTGTCTTACTGCAGCTACACAGGGCCTTGGTGAGCTCCCATCTCGAATATTGTGCGGTATTGTGTGCAGTACTGGTCTCCTTAATTAATTAAGGGCAAACTTGACATTGAGGGAGTGCAGTGAAGGATGACCAGACTGATCTCTGGGATGACAGGCTTCCTGTGGGAGCAAAGCTTGAGGCGACTGGGCCTGTATTCCATGGAGTTTAAGAAAATGGGTGGAGATCTCAGTGAAATATATAAAACTCTGACAGGGTATCAACAGGGATGGTAATTCCACTGGCTGGGACGTCTAAAACAAGGGCCACAGTATTAGGTACAGGCAAGCCACTCGGCATTGTGATGAGAATAAATGTCTCCACTCGCAGATTGATATACCTGGGGAATTCTGTCCCACATAAGACTGTGGAAACTAAGGCACTGAATATAAATAAGGATTTGGAGACACTAAAGGGGTGAAGTTGCAGCAGGAGTTTGGTGTGGAGATACAGGATCAGCCATTGTTATATTGAATGGGAGAGCAAAATTGAAGGACCAAAGTTCCTATTTCATATTTTTCTGATATATGATCACTTCAAAGGATATACAGAATATAGTGTTACGGAAAAGTTAATTGAAGAGTTGTTTAGTCAAAACCTAGATTGGGGAAGGCTCAATGTGTTGAAAGGCCCACTCATTTCGCGATGTTTCTGTGCAGTCTGTGGGAAAGCTCTGTTAATGTTGTCATCACCTCTCAGATGTAAGGTAGAAGGTCTCTGCAGTGTCGACAGGACTGTGCTTCCTATTCCATTTTCCGATACAGAGGCTGGTGCCGGGTGTTATCTCATTTTTATCCATTAAGACCTTGGAGAAGTTTGATATAACGGCCTTGCATGGCCGCTTCAGAGACCATTGAAGAGTTTAGCACATGTTTGTGTGTCTGGAGTCACTTTTTGGCTCGACCAGGAAAGCACGGGAGATTCACTTCCTGAATGTACACTGGGGAAGGAAATTTACGTTGACAATTGACACGCGCTTCAAGGTCAATATTACTGGCACCAGATTTTAGATCTCGATATTTTATTAATTTCTTCTAACTTCCACCAGCTGCCAGAGCATTATTCTGGTCTGGATTAGTAATCCAGTGACATTTTCACAGCAACACCGTCTCCACATGGGGGCCGATCGGACACAGCACTGTGCACGTTATTTCTGTGCTGGTCCACAGTTCCATCAAATGAATTCCCATCAATTTGATTGTCGTGATGGGACTGAGGGGGTAGTAATTGGTCAGATTTTAATTATTCTCCTCTTAGGGTCGGGACACTTTTGTGTAATTTTCCGCGTTGCCAGAGAAATGTCAGAGTTGGGGCTGGAATGAAACAGCTTCCACAGAGACACGGCTTGTTGTGCAGCACAAGTCTTTCGTTCTATTGCAGGAATTGCGTCAGGGCCCATTGCCTTTGTCGTATCTACTGTGTTCAGCTGTTTCTCCATGGCACGTGCAGCGAATCGAATTGTTTGAAGTCTGGCATCTGTGCTTCTGTGGGGATCATCCAAGCAACACTTCTGGCTGAGGATGGTGAATTACGCATCATTGTCTTTTACACTGATGTGCAGGAAGTTTCCATTTTTTCACGGAATGTTAAAGCAATAGCCAAGTGATGTTTCTGCTGATGTGTTCCCTCCCACAATCCAAAAATGTGCAGGTTATTGGCCTTGCTAACCCCAGTAATGTTCTGGTGACCTGGGTTCGAATCCTGTTACAGTACATGATGGAATTCAAATCCAATAAATATTTGGGATTAAGAGTTTAATGATGATCATGAATCAATTGCTGATTGTGGGAGAAATCGATTTGGTTCACTGATGTTCTTTAGGGAAGGAAGCTGCCATCCATACCTGCTCTGGCCCACATGTAACTCCAGACACACAACAATGTCATTGACTCTTAACAGTCCTCTGGGCAATAAATGCTGACCTAGTCAGCGACGCCATAATCCAAATGAATATTGTTTTCAAATAATATTTGTGGAGTGATTTTATCTTGTCAGTTGTTCCATGGTTCAACTCCATTTCTGACTGGATGTGGCAGGACTGCAGAGCTTCGATCTGATCTGTTTGCTTTGTAATCGTGTTGCCCTCTCTATCAGATATTAGTCCTGCTGTTTGGAATGTAAGTACAGTAGTCAATGTGATAGCAGTAAATGGATTGTCATCAGTTTTAGGTACACATGGTTCTGATCCTGGTATAGTGTCATTGAATCACCGATCCGACAATGGGAATAATAGACTGAAAGATTAGACTGGGCAAACGTTACAGGTTGTAAGTGAATACAATTTTCCTTCTGTCCAGCTGTGATCTGCAGTACCACATGAATTTCCAGGTTTGAGCTGCAATATCTGCAATGCAATTCAGCTGTCTGTCCCCCAGTTCACACCGAGACCCATTCACCCATCACCCCGTGACCTATTCCGATTACTGATGTGGTAACACTTCCATTTTAATATTCTAATTCCTCTGAATGTCTGTCCATGGTGTCAGACCTCTTACTTGTCATGTTTCTGAAAACCCCTAAATATTTTCCGTGAGGCAGTGCTGCGGCTCAGTGGTTAGCGATGCTGCCTCACAGCACTGGGGACTCAGGTCTGAGTCCATCCTCTGGCAACAGTCTTGCACATTTTCCCTGTGTCTGTGTGAGTTTTTTTTCCGCATGCAATCCAAAAATGTGCAGGTTATTGACCTTGCGGAACTGCCTCTAGTGTTCAGGCATGTGCAGGTTAGGTCCATTAGTCAGGACTAAATATATGAAAGGGGAATGGGTGTGGTTGGTTTAGTCTTCAGAGGTTCGGTATGGACTTGTTGGGTCGAAGAGCCTGTTTCCACACTGTAACGATTTCAATTCTAATATTCATCTGATTTTTTTCCATCCAGTCGTGCCACTTTCGGTTTTAACATTGTAACTGTTTCTCTCTGTTTCTCTCCATGGCCTCGATTCAGAACTTTGTATTGTCAATGATGCCAATCTTATGTAATTCCAGAACCAATGAGTTTGTACATCTTCTGTTATTATGCACTTTCCAGTTTATGGTGTTCCATGTTAGACAGGGCGTTTTAGCAGCTTTGATACACGTTTTCAAGCTGTTCACAAGCAGAAATTGCTGGAGAAACTCAGCAGGTCTGGCAGCAGCTGCGTAGACAGAGAAACAGAAGTAGTATTTCAAGTCCAGCTTGACCCTTGTTCAGAACTGAAAATGACGTTTTAATCCCTTGACAAAAGTGGACGAGGGATGAGGGGAAAGAGAGCATGTGGAGGTGCAATGTCACAGAGGAGGGACGTTTGATTGTGGTGAAAGATGAACAGATGTAAATTGGGTGTATATTAAAGTGTGAATGGGAGAAATAGTTTCTCTCTACTGAGTGCAACATAAAGAAGATATAGACAAGGTCATAGGGAAAACAGGAAGCAGAATGTATGGAAAATGGAGAACAGCCATAATGGGTTCAGACTGTGAAGTTATGGAAATGAATGTTAACTCCTACGGGCTGTAACGTAAAACCCATAAAGTGAGGTGTTACTCGAGTTTGGGTTGTGCTTCATTGGAACATTGCAGCAGCTCAGGACCGAAATGTTAGCATGAAAGCAAGGACGGTAATTGAAATGGGAAGCAGTGAGAAGGTCAAGGTTATTCCTCCAGACAGAGTGAGGATGTTCCTCAGTGCAGTCTCTGTTTGGTCTCATCAGTGTAACAGAGACTGCATTATGAGCAGCAATGACAGGAGACTGGATTGAAAGAGTACAAGTGCATTGTTGCTTCAGCTGGGAGGTGTGATTGAGTCGGTCTCCGCTGATCCTATGTTCAGCCACATGCAGACGTTCCCCCGAATGATTGAATAGAACCAGACATCTAAATTGTGGATTTCTGCCTCACATCTGGTCTGAGGCATGATGTGGAATTACACCCAGAGTAAGGTCAATGGGTATAGATGGGCATACATTCAAGCAGATATCCAATACTGCTGAGAAATTATTGTTTCTGTTCGAAAAGAAGGATTCGATAGAAGATGAACCATCCGTGGTTCACAAAGTCTGTCAAGGATTCTATTCAATCACAAATTAACAAGCATTAGTGTGTACGCAGATTTCGGACATTTAAGGCACCAGAAGCAGATGCGAGGCATGAATTTCAATAGTGCTTCCGAAATTACATCTTGAAACCCCTGCCATTGCTGCTCCATCCTCTTCCCTGCTTGTCTCCCATTTTTGATTCCAGGTTTCCCTCTCCAATTACAAAGCACATTCTCTGATATTATGGTCCCTATCCACTACAACTGAAGTTCTTTGATCAAGTCTATCTTCCCAGCAGTAGCATCAATTTCCGTTTGCGCTGCCACTTTGCCTATGGTCTCAGTGTGGTTCGGCCTATCCATTCATTCTGATTTACACCTCCCACTCACATCTTATTCTGGAAAATTTCCTTCTTGGAGTAAACTTTATTGGAAACACCTCTTCCGCGTTGCACTGAATAATCCAAATTTCAAAAAGTATTCTCAGTCTTTATCTCACTTTGCTAAAGGCAACTGCAAGTTGACCGTGTAGCATAACAATTCCCTTACATAGCTCCGCCTAGAGAAACACTTTCACTGTAGAGATCATCATCCCCTTTAGACAAAGGAATTTATTTTCTTGACGTCTTATTGGCACTAGTAAGAGTTTCACGCTGCCTTAGTATTATAACATGGAGAACAACAAATCACAGTATGAAGTTTGGGCTGAGTGTTGTTTACCTGTCATTTTAAAAATATTGTTTCAAATTTGCAATTCTTATTAGTGAATGCTTGTCTTGAAGTTACTTTCAAATGGAATGGAGAACGTTGAGAGGTGACATTATGGAAGTTAATATAATCATGCGAGACATGGATAGGGTGAATTTCCAAGGTATTTTCCACACGATAGGGGAGATGAACCAGAGAGGATACAGCTTTAAGGTGAAAAGGGGAAGATTTAACAGGGATAAAAATGGCAAGGTTTTCACGCAGAGGAGGTGTGCGTATGGAATGTGCTGCCAGATGAGCTGGTAGATGCAAGTACAGCAACAACATTTAAAAGACATTTGGACAAACATATGAATGGAAAGCATTTAGAAGCATGTGGACCAAATGCAATCGCATGGGTCTAATTTAGTCTGGAATCCCTGGTCAGCATGGGCAGGTTGGATGAATTGTTTGCGTGCAATATGACTGTATAAATATGGAAAACAAGGGAAAAAGCAAGAAATAGACGGAAAAAGGATGAAAAGGTTGGATGTAAATAAATTGGCAAGGAATATAAAAATAAGCATCACAGGTTTTTCTCTGTGTATGTAAAATGTTGAAGATGAGTGTGTGACCTTTAGTCGGAAGAATGTCAGGAACGTATATGAAGAACATTCGGAGGGTGTGACTGGGGAAGTGGCTACAGGGAACAGGCAGTTAATTTAGACCAGTATTTGACATCAATCCTCACAAGGAAGGCACTGTAAGGATTTCAAAACCATCAAGAAAATGGTAATAGGAGAGTTCTCGAACTGATTCTAGCAAAAGGTACAAGGATTTTAACAACAGATAGGTCTAAGAATAGGCAGGTCAGCAGTAATTCATAATTAGTTTTAAACGAAGTGGATACAGAGTGACTGGTGTCACTGTGTGAAATATTCCATCACTCTGAATTACAGAAGTGTTCCAGGGAAACTCGTGAAGCTCCAATATGGCGCCTATTTTCAAGGATGGAGCGAGACAGAAAGCAGGAACAATTTAACCTATCCATTATTACTGGGAATCTGCGACTGTCTGTTTTTTTCGGAATGCTCCGGGTCACACCCACACTCCAAAATTGGGCAGGTTATTGGCCTTGCTGAACTGCCTACAGTCTTTAGGAATGTGCAGCTTCGGTCCATTAGTCAAAGGTAAATATAGGACAGAGGAATGGGTCTGGTTGGTTTAGTCTTCACAGAATCGGTGTGAACTTGTTCAGCCAAAGGGCCTGTTTCTACACTGTGACAATTTCAATTCTAATATTCATCTGAATCTTTTCCGTCCAGTTGTGCCATTTTCGGTTTTAACATTGTAAATGTTTCTCTCTGTTTCTCTACATGGCCTTGATTAAGAAATTTGTGGTGACAATGACGCTAATCTTAAGAAATTTCAGAATCAATGAATTTGTACATCTTGCATTTTTGTTCATTTCCCAGTTTATGGTGCTCCATGTTAGACAGGGGTTTGAGCAGCTTTGATACACGTTTTCAAGCTGTTCAAAAATTGCTGGAGAAACTCAGCATTTCTAGCAGCTTTTGTGGAGACAGAGAAACAGAGATAGTATTTCAAGTCCAGCTTGACCCTTGTTCAGGACTGAAAAGGACGTTTTAGTCCCTAGACAAATGTGGACGAGGGATGATAGGAAGCAGAGCATGTGGAGATGCAATGTCACAGAGGAGGGGCTTTTGATTGTGGTGAAAGAGAAACAGATGTAAATTCGGTGTATATTAAAGTGTGAATGGGAGAATGGTTTCTCTCTACTTTCTGAAATATAACCAAGATATAGACAAGGTCATATGGAAACCAGAAAACAGAATGTATGTAAAATGGAGAACAGCCATAATGGGTTCAGACTGTGAAGTTATGGAAATGAATGTTAACTCCTAATTCCTGTAACGTACAATGCATAAAGTGAGGTATTACTCGAGTTTTGGTTGTGCTTCATTGGAACATTGCAGCAGCTCAGGACTGAAATGTCAGCATGAGAGCAAGGAAGGTTATTGAAATGGGAAGCAGTGAGAAGGTCAGGGTTGTTCCTCCAGACAGAGTGGGGATGTTCCTCAGTGCAGTCTCTGTTTGGTCTCACCAGTGTAAAGGAGACTGCATTGTGAGCAGCAATGACAGGAGACTGGATTGAAAGAGTACAATTGAAATGTTGCTACACTGGGAGGTGTTTGAGTCAGTCTCCGCTGATCATATGTTCACCCACATGCAGAAGTTCCCCCGAATGATTGAATAGAACCAGACATCTAAATTGAGGATTTCTGTCTCACATCTGGTCTGAGTCGTGATGTGGAATTACACCCAGAGGAAGGTCAGTGGGTACACATGGGCAGACATTCCAGCAGATATCCCATACTGCACAGAAATTATTGTTTCTGTTCGAAAAGAAGGACTTAAAAGAAGATGAACCATCCGTGGTTCACCAAGTCTGTCAAGGATACTATTCAATCACAAATTAACGAGCATTAGTGTGTACCCAGATTTAGGGCATTTATTTCTGGGACCAGAAGCAGATGCGAAGCATGAATTTCAATTGTGCTTCCTAAATTACATCTTAAAACCCATCCCATTGCTGCTGCATCCTCTTCCCTGCTTGTCTTCTCCTTCTGATTCCAGGTACGCCTTCTCCAATTACAATGCACATTCTCTGACATTATGGTCCCGGCCCACTACAATTGAAGTTCTTGCATCAAGTCTACCTTCCCTGCGTAGCATCAAGCTCCGTTTCTGCTGCCACTTTGCCTCTGGTCTCAATGTGGTTCGGCCTCTCCATTCATCTCACTCCGGAAAGCTTCCTTCTTGGAGTAAACTTTATTGAAGACACCTCTTCCCCTTTGCACTGAATAATCCAAATTTCAAAAAGTATTCTCAGCCTTCATCTCACTGTACTAAAGGCAACTGCACGCTTACCGTGTGGTATAACCAGTCCCTTTCTTACATAGCTCTGGCTGGAGAAACCTTTTCACTGTAGTGATCATCACCCCCTTTAGGCAAAGGAATTTATTTTCTTGACGTCTTATTGGCACTAGTAAGAGTTTCACCTGCCTTAGTATTGTAACATAGAGAAAAACAAATCACAGAATGTAGTTTGGGCTGAGTGTTGTTTACCTGTCATTTTTAAAATATTGTTTCAAATTTGCACTGCTTATTAGTGAATGCTTGTTCTTGAAGTTAGTTTCAAATGGAATGAAGAACATTGAGAGGTGACATTTTATAAAATCATGGGAGGCATGGATAGGGTGAATTTCCAAGGTCTTTTCCACACGATAGGGGATACCAACGACATAGGATACAGCTTTAAGGTGAAAAGGGGAAGATTTATCAGGGATAACACGACAACTTTTGCACGCAGAGGAGGTCTGTGTATGGAATGAGCTGCCAGAGGAGCTGGTCGATGCAATTACAGGGACAACATTTAAAAAACATTTGGACAAACATATGAATGGGAACCGTTTATAGGCATGCAGACCAAATGCAATAGCATGAGACTAGTTTAGTTTGGAAAACCTGGTCAGCATGGGCAGGTTGGATGAAATGTTTGAGTGCAATATGACTGTATAACTCGAGAAAACGAGGAAAATAGCAAGAAATAAACGGAAAAAGGATGAAAAGATATGATGTAAATAAATTGGCAAGAAATATAAAAACAAGCATCACAAGTTTTTCTGTGTGTATATAAAAAGTTGAAAATGAGTGTGTGACCTTTGGTAGAAAGAAAGTCAGGAAAGTATATGGAGAACATTCGGAGGGTGTGACTGGGGAAGTGTCTACAGGGAACAGGCAGATAATTTACACCAGTATTTGACATCAATCCTCACAGGAGAAAGCACTGTAAGTATTTCAAAATCATCAAGAAAATAGTAATAGGAGAATTCTCGAACTGTCTCGAACAAACGGTACAAGGTTTTTAACAACAGATAAGACTAAGAATAGGCAGGTCAGCAGTAATTCATAATTGGCTTTAAAAGAAGTGGTTACAGAGTGACTGGTGCCACTGTGTGAAATATTCCATAACTCTCTGGATTACAGAAGTGTTCCAGCAAAACTCGTGAAGCTCCAATATAGCACCTGTTTTCAAAGATGGAGCGAGACAGAAAGCAGGAACCATTTAGCCTAACCATTATTGCTGGGAATCTGCGACAGTATGTTATTAAGGAAGGAATTGCAGTGCATTTAGAAAAGGTTCAGGCAGAGTCAGCATAGTTTTGTGAAAGAGAAACTAAATTTTGCCTTGTAAAATCATGCAAAGTTTTTTTTGGAGATCCATGGGAATGTAACAAGCGGGCGTCATAAAGGGGAACTGGTAGACATGAGGTTTTTCACAGATTTTCCACAAGGTATCACAAAGTAAAGGCTCTTCCACCAGACAGAAACTCATAGTATGATGGATAATATATTAGCATGGGATATCGGATGGTTTTCACATAGAAATTGGACAGTCAGGATTCATCGATCTTTATGATACACACATATCTACTGGATTAGCACCAATATCAGTCCAATGGCTTCAGTTATTTATATCTATACTGCGAGCCTGAAGGAGGGAGATGAGTGCAATACACATCCGAATTTGAGGATGACATTGACAACCAAATGGCAGCCTGTTATTTAATGAAGATGAGTCCCAACAAACCAGCAATACAAAGGGATTGGAATGTTCCTGTGCATGAAACATAAAGTCATCCTGCTGATGCAGAAAGTAACTAGATTGGTACATTAAGTGGGTTTCTGGGATGAAAAGGTTGAATTATTGAGTGCACCAAAAATGGTGAGGCAATTATTCATTGTGCTTGAAATGAATGAGCATGACATTACTGAAATGGACAAGGTACAGAGGGGGCTTGACAAGGTATTTGTTGAGAATGTGGTTCCACACCTGGGCAGAGTGTCTCACTCCGGGACATTGACACAGAATAAGGGATATCGATTTCAAACTGGGATGTAAAGAAATCTCATCTTTCAGAAGATAGTGAATGTCTGGAATTCCTGATCCCAGAGAGTTGTGGAAACTGGGTCAATTAATGCATTTACAGACGGGGTGGATTGGTTTCGGACATATAAGCGAGTTGAGAGATACGACGGGAAAACAGGAAAGTGGAGTTGAACCAGCCTAAATTCTACAAATACGTTTTCGAAACAAGACCTAACCATCGGCGTGGCCTCGTTCTGCCTGTGTGCAGCAGGTCCGAAGGGTTGAATGGAACCTCAGAACATAGGGCTGAGGGACACGAGTGGGCCAATCAGCACTTCGACACTACTCCACCAGTAATGTAGGTCATGGTCCATCTCATTGTGGTCCCAGCTGCACTTTGCTCTCCATGCACCATTATCCCTGATGCACCTGTCTATGGAAAATCAGACGAAGCCAGCCTCGATATAATATAAAGATTCAGCCATCACAAACTTTTGGGAAAGAGAATTCCCACTTGAATAAATGCCCACTTTGTGAATTCTCCTCACTCCGGTTCTGACTGTTGTTGCAGGCTGTCACTGTTACCTTTCCTAGTACCACTCCTCCACTGTTCACAACAAATTTAAATGTAACCAGGTTGGAGATATGGCCGATGATAAAGGTCTCAGACTGGGTCAGGTTCAGTGATAGGAACAAGTCACGCAGATTTTTTTAGTCAACCTCATATAACTAATAGAAATATCGGAGCAGCATGGTGGACCTCTGGTTAGCACTGCTGCCTCATACCACCAAGGAGCTGAGTTCAATTGCAACCTTCAATTCTTCCCGTGTCTGTGTGTGTGTTTCCTCCCGGTGATCCAGTTTCCTCCCACAGTCCAAAGATGTGCAGGTTAGAGTTACTTGACCATGCCCAGTTGCCCATAGTACTCAGGGATGTGTAGATTAAGTGGTTTAGTCATGGAAAATGCAGGATTACATGGTCAGGGTAGGGGACAGGTCTGGGTGGGATGCCGTTCAGTGGGCCAGTGTGGACTCAATAGATACAATATCCTGCTTCCACACTGTAAAGGTTCTATGACAATGACAAGTTTGGACTAGACAAACACCCAGTGGTTATCTACCTGATCCATGCTCCTAAAATTCTTGCATTTTTAAGTAAGATCACCTCTCATTCCAAAAATAATCTATTAAAACCTCTATAATATATGCCCTTCATCCCTGGAATATGTGAAATGAAACATCTCTGAACTGCTTCTAAAGTAATGATATCTTTTGCAGGTAAGGAGACAAAAAACAACCTCACACCCCAGATGAGGTTATTTATTATTTACTCAGTGTTGTGAGATTTTGGAAATCTCTTCCGCAGAGCATTGGAGGCAGAGATATTGAATATTTTTGAGGCACAGACAGAAGGTTCGTGGATAACAATGGAGTCAAGGATTATGGGACAGGAATATGCAGTGTGGGGAAATGCTTGCAGTAGTACAAATGACATTGATCCAAAACACCCAGGAACATAATGCAAAACAAATGGTAACGTAGATAAAAAAAATGCAAAAGTGATAGAATAGTGTTCCAAAGGACCATGGGGCTGCTATGTCATGACAGAAAGACCACTCGTGGTGGTTTAACCTGAGGGTCAGCACACCTAAGCTGTTGGGGTGAGGTTGAGGGAGAGTCCTCTTCATAGTAACCTCTGTCAGTGTGGGGAATTGAACCTGCGCTGGTGTCTTCCCTCTGTATCACAAAGCAGCCCCATCCAACCGAATGAGTGGGAGACAGTGTAAATGTTACAGACAGGAACAGCCACAGACAAAGGACAGTAGAAACTTTCAAAACAAGGGAAAAGGGTACAATTCAGATAACGGTCAAGATAACGGCTGAGGATAAAATGTTCTCGGCTAGAAATTGTATCTTATCAGAGATAAGTGTTTGGAAGCTGTCTTTGGCTGAATAAAATCAGGTGAGACAAGTGAAATAACCAGAATACTAATTGTTATTGCTTACCGATAACCATAAAATAACTGTAGATTTTGGTCAGTCTGTGTAAAATGAGCTTATCATTACATAAAATAATACAACTGATGGAATATATTGTTTGGAGTGTCCGTCCCCATGGGAAAATCCCTCGAACAGGCGCTTGAAAAAAAAGGGGTAAAAGTGCCTGAGTGTCGTCTCGTCAGTGACAGGAACCCAGGGGGTTGAATAACTGAAAGTTCCTGTAACATGGAGCTGAGAAAAACCATCAAATAAGCCGCAATTTTATTATATGCTCGAGCACATTTGAAGTGTTGATTGGCCTCATGATGGATTTTAATTGGCTGTGATTTGAATAACATACATCTCTACTCCTTCCCTTTTTATGTTACATACTGGTGCATTTACATTTTCCTGAAAACGGAAATTACTTGGAACATTTTCTGGAACATCCCATAATCGGTATTCTCCAGAATATTCTATCACCATGTGAGGGTATTGGAAAGGCGAGAAAGAAAGAGAGAAAGAGGAAAGGCGCGTGCAGCAGTGAGAGTGATGGAGCATGGGCCTTGTTTGGGTAGGTGTTATAACGGATATACAGTGTTTATAGTGTGGGGGTAAAGTGGAGAGAGAGAGAGAGAGAGAGAGAGGGAAGGTGCTGCATGCAGCAGTGAGAGTGGTGGAGCATGAACATTGTTCAGGGGTAGCTGCTATAACAGATTTCAATGCGTGTGCGGGAGCAGAGAGAAGACGGTGACCCTTATCCTGGCAGAATGGTGAAGGTTATTGATGCTTGTCCTGTATTGTTGGACATTTCTTCAGACCGCAGATACTGCACTGAGCTGGATGGTGAGCTCACACCACTGTGCAGGGCAGTTCCAAACTGAGAAAGCTCAACCGTTTGCCAATTGGCCTTTTAAAGATGGTACCAGTGCCAGGGATCACAGAACATCCACGGGGCATCCAAGCGATGGTGTTTACCTCCAGCCATGAAGGGTGGGAGAATTAGGCTGGTATTGAATGATAGTACATCGTGGGGTGGGGTGGATAGTTAATGAGGTGAGTTCAATAAGATAGCACAGTCGGCCTCGTACAGATAATCCCTCAGTCACACTCAATGAAAATGTCACTGAGATAAATTATTGTTAGTTTCTGCCCTATGAGTTGAAAATTCCGCTGACTCCACTGCGGAACAAATGCTCACCCAAAACTCTCCATCATCCGAACTCACACCAATATCCCATTCACCCATCATTCCTTGGAATACTGGCTCACGTTGCAGGATGCTGTCAAAATATCTTCATTTCAGCATTCTGAAACCTGTGATCTTCCATGAAGTTGTCTCTCAATCTCCCTTCCCTTTTTCCTCCAAAATTATTTTGTTTGTTGATATTTAAACTGATTCCCCCACCATCTCTCTCTGGCAGTGACGTTCACACCCACAGCATCCCCTGTCATGGCACAATGGACAGATGGAGCTGTAAATGGATGGGAGCTGCACATCCTGTCACTTCCAGCATGGGCTGCAAGTTTCCTCACTCTGGGCAGTGATCTAACACAGTGTTACTGAGCAATGTACTGGGGTGATGAAAACAGCTGCTTTGACGGTAACTGTTCCAGGTTTATAGATCCATTCACGGCACAGCTGCCCATACTGTACAGATGCCTTGTCCACGTCTATAGAGCAAGACACTGGTGGGCTGCATATCACCCCATGCTGGACAGACCGTTTCGTCAGTGTTTCTGAATCAGTGCATCGGTGTGTACTGTACTGCTGCACGTGTTGGACAGATAGATAGTGGACTGGAGAGACCTGTGCTATATTCCATCCTGGACTGATTGCTGGGTTGTACTGAACCTGGTCTGCACAGTGCTCCATGTTGAACAGATATCTCATCTGGGCTTATACTGTCTGGGCTGGACCTGTGAGGTGAATTAACTATGCGATATAATTCCTGATAGAGCTATCACTCCTCCAGCATGGCACATTCCGCTGTCAAATCCTGTGTTTCTGCAACATGTTGTTCATTAAGTAATTAGCCAATTAAAACGTGAATATCTGTCCTTTTTGTTATGGAACTGAGCAGACACATCTCAAAATATATGATGAAGGTAGTCTTGACCGGAACATTTAATTATTTTAAAGATAAATGTGAGGTGCTGTGTTTCAGATGCAATTCGCTTGTTCAAAATATTCGACATTAAGCAAAGCACAATTCATTCAACTACTGTTGACAAAACACAAAAAAACAGAATAATAGATTGTTTAACTACTAAGCAATAACTGTTCCAATATGGTAACATCCTGTAAACACACACTTGTCAAAAAACAAATTCAGGAAACAGATTGTCTCACATGCAGTTCTCCAATCCAGGAGGAAAGAACATCAAAAGACAATTCTGAGAGAAATGTCAGAGAGAGTGTAGCAGCCGGGAGAGATTTCCATACTTCCAATCCTGCTCAGACCCCAGCAATAACTGGGGTAAGGTAAAACGAAGAATCCTGGTTCTGTAACAAGTTAACCGTCACTCCACAGGACCCGGCCGCCGCTGCAAGGACCACAAGGAATGGACTGTATCTACGATGTTTATGGCACTGTAGGAGCCTCTCAGAAATGCCTAACCCCACCTAAGCCGTTAAATGATGGTATGATAAATGTCAAAGTTAAACATAAATAAATAAAACGAAAGGATGCAGCAGGCCTGGTTATCAGACACAGCCAGCCTTGGGAGCCCAGCAATTGCGACCCTGCCCAAAAAATAGTAGGATCATCGAGCTAGTGGATAGAAAGTATCATCTCTCTGCCTCACCTCTAACTTTACAATTGGAGATGATGCTAGAAGCCCGATAGTGAGCGATTTCAACATCCCAACCAGACGAAGTATTATTGTGACTTGTAAGGATTGTAGTGAAAGGGTTAACTGGAGCTGTTTGTACATTGACTGTGATTGATGTCAGTCTCCATGGATACTAACTGTGTCATTGAAGGGTTTCCCTCTTCTATTAGTAAGGGGCTTCCTTCAACCTGTTATTCCCTAATATCAGCGGCAGCGTCATCCTCAAGATGATTGGCTCAGCAGCTACAGGGAGAGGGAGAGGGAAAGGAAGAGAATCTTAGAACAACAGATTGGAATGTTCCAACAATGGATCAGAATCTTACAGCATTAGACTGGAATGTTCCAACAATGGACAGATGTTTATCCTTGGGTATATACTTGTGTTATCAGGATTGGGCATGGTTAGAGTAGCGGATACAAGACTTACTGATGATTATTCAGGCAATTTACGATCTGATCTTCGCTATTACTGGTGTTGCTGGTAAACCTATCTCTATCAATTCTATTAGCGATGGTGAAGGTTGTTGCTATTTCTGTTATTTATATTTAACAAATACATAACCTGTTATCTTCAGTTTCAGTCACAAATTCCACTTCATTTCTATCAATTTCTGAATCCTCACTCATAAACATCTAAGAAGGAACAAGACTGTTCAGACCCTTGAGTTTTCCTTTTGCCCTGAACTGTTTTATGTCTCTATATTCTCTCTGTTATCAACCCTGCCTACACCCACCACTATAATATCCCCAGTCTCCAGCTTTGCCTCAGTGCTGTTGCTGAATTAGCCATCACCCTCCCCCTTGTTAACTTCAGATTTAACGGCTCCAGTTCTTTTCAGACCACTCTTCCAGTTACAAATATTTTGACCACAAACTTTTTCTTGTCTCTCCAGTTATTTCATAGTAGAGACCTCATTTCAGAACAATAATGTCACTAGCTGCGTTATGACTCGAAAGGCACTGTTTCAAATTCTACCAGAACCAATGATAGAACTTAAATTCAAATGGCAACAATCGGAAAGAGACCTCATTTTGCAAACGGCATCATAAACCATCAGGGTTTCTTTTATTATTTCACTGAAAGCCTTTGGTAAAGAAACTAAGTGTGACAAAGAAAGGTTGGCTCCATATTGTCTTAAGAATGGTCTCACAGTCAAAGGTAATTGTAGTTGGATGACAAATGCAGCCAGTGACGCAGACATCTCGTGAAACAACAGCATTAAAGGTGAATAAACCAAGGAACTGTGGATGATGGAGATCTGAAATAAAATTCCCCAGCGTCTGAAAATATTGGAGAATCTCAGCAAGTATGGCAGCCTCTGTCAGGAGAAAAACAGATAAAGTTTTGAATCTCGTGATCCTATATCGCAACTGAAAGCAACTGAAAGTAATGTTATTTATATCAGAGATGGTCGGATGTGTGAGGGGAAGGTTAGTTGAATGGATGTAGAAATACCCAGCGAGAAAGAGAGAGAGAGAGAGAGAGAGAGAGAGAGAAATGAAAAGTAAACATAGGATCTGCTGATGATGAACCAGAAGGAAAATAACATGGGAGCTTATTCTAAAATTTCCCTTTTTCCCATATTCCTGAATATCATGTCAACTTAGATGTGTCACTGTTTAAATTGAGTTATATTCCCTCTGTCTTTCTTCCCTGAGTGTGATGATCAACTCCATCGGCAATACTGGTGCCGCCCTTATAGTTGCTGAGATACAAAGAAACGGAATGTTACATTGTCAACTGATTGTTTTGGAGAAGGGAACTGTAATAGTAGGGCTGTGCAGAGATGTAACTGTCTTGTTCTGCTAAGAAAAGAAACATTTTCAACACGGAATTGTTGCACCAGGTGTGTGACCATTTGACTTGCTGCTGTCATTACAGATAAAGGGATGTTCTGTGGATGCTTTTCATGGGTTTGCGTTATCAGATGCTGCGTCCATTCAGAGAGACGCAAGGGTATGGTGACCCACTCTGGATGAGATATGAGCACTGCATCTACAGTGTTCTGGGTCCATGGTAAACAAATGGAGTCGGGGTTACACAGAAGGGAAGCTCCGTACACAGGGAGGGGCAGGGCACTGCATGATCCTGCCAGGAATTTCCAGGAACATTTGTCTAAGCTGGACCCATTCCAAGTGTAAAATGTGAAACCAGCGTCTTTAAAAAATGAGGTGGCCACTGAGCTGTGTTCCCTCCTTCAAACTCACACCAGAACTGTGCTGACACTCACCATGAAGTGAACTGGATTGATTCTGGAACTTTCCAGGCAAGAGGTGGGTGACATATCCATCGCAATGAAGTGGATTGGATTGAGTCTGGAAATTTCCAGGCAGGAGTGAGTAACATATCCGGAGTGCAGTCCTCCGATATATCACTAGCTGAGAGAAGCCACCTGCCTGCTGAGAGGAATATATTGGTTCTGCCTCCACAGAAGAAGGTGCAGAAACTAACTTCCAGAAATACTAGGGAACAGGGGCCCTGGTGAAAATGAGGGGCTGCACGAAATTAGAATTAATGAAGACTATGTCTTTGAAAACCTAATCGAATTGAATATTGGTATGTTGCTGGAACTGATGAGCTACATCCCTGAGTATTGAGGAGGTGGCAACAGAGCTAGTGAAAGAATTACTGACTATTCGTCAAAGCTGGTGAGATTCTGGAAAGGATCCTGCAGACTGGAAATAGGCTATTGTAAAACTAAACATTTAAAACAGTACGGAGAGGGCAAACAGAAAATTAAATAGCTTGATGTCAGCTGTGAGAAAAAAAAACATTGTAACCTTTTATAAGGAATGTGACAACTAGACACTTGGAAAATAATGATATGATTTGGTAGCTTCAGCCTAGATTCAGAAAAGGGAAAGGATCCTTGATAAACCTGCTGTAGTTTGTGAAGATTGTCCGTTGTGATATCGAAAATTGACAACCAGTGGGTGTAGAGAATTTGATTTTTCAGAAAACGTTTGCCACGGCTGAATGCTGGTGTGTGGGGAATGTTAGAGGCTATGGGTAGGTAGGGGTGGAACACACAGAATGGATCAAAAATTGGATAATGGGCAAAATGAAGAGAGTCATGTTTTCTCTGGGTGGAAGGCTTATGGGATATCAGAAGGATCAGTGCTTGGGCAATAGCTGTTCGCAAGGTATAACATGATCGAATAGGAACAACAAATAAAATGATTTTCTTTTGAGTTTATTAAATGGTGAGAGGTTAGGAAGTTCTGTTGTTGAAGAGGACCTGGATGTCCTTGGTTATAAGTCACTAACATAATTCAGATTCGACAGAAAGTAATTATAACTGGAAATGATATATTGTCTTTCATGCAAAATACTTGAGTACCACAGTAAATATACCTTACTCAATGGTAGTGTTTTGTTGAAAGAGAATTTGGGGTATTATGTACAGACTGAGTCTACTTCAGAAATAATGATCGCCACGTCACCGAGACAGTGCAAACGAGTTTCACCAGACTGAACCCTGGCATGATGGTACCATCAGGAGAGAGAGCGGTAACTATGTGGTTAACCTGTAGCAACGTAAGAGTATATGAAGATGAAACTTGATTGTTATGGACGGACAGTCATTTTGTCCCAAGCAGCCATTGATAAGGTGAGAAATTTCGTACTTTCCATTAGATGCTCGATTCCCAATAGTTTATCTGCCAGTGCATAGAATCATTTCGATTAACAGAGAGGTACAGGCTCTGAAAGAACTCTGAACACTGTAATGCACAGTTACCGTGTGACCCTCCACTCAACGTTACATTGTCCATAATCCTGTCAGCAGCTACAATACCTTCATTCTGAGACAGTTAGCCATTCCCACCAGCTTCTGAATTCCAGAGAGAACATAGGTCTGCTCTCTCTGCGACGGAAGATGCCTTTGAGACTCGTTAAAAAAATGGTTTCATTCCCACTGCCAGAAAAGCATGCTAACAGAACACGGATGCACTACGAATAATGAAGCCACGAGGAATACCATGGAACAGTCCATCTGTGCAGTTCCTGCTCCATTTGTTTGTTATGCTGAAGCATCTCTGACACTTTCTTGTTCCTGTGTTAGTGACTTGAGAATCTGAATGGCCTCTTCCTGTTCCTTTGCAAGTGACTCCAGGTGTGAAATGGTCACTTTCTGATCCCGTGTAAGTGATGTGTGAGCATGAGCAGACTCCTTGTCTTCCTGTTTAACGGCAGGAGGGACTGAATGTGCTGTCCCTCTTCTTGTCCAGTAGTTTTGATGGGCTGAACGACTTTCCCATATTCCTGTGAAGCCAGATTGAGGTAGTGAGTGAACTCTTCCATTTACTGTGGAAATGTGCAGCGCTGTTTCATGAATGTTACCGACAGTTTAACAGCACAGGTTTGAGCGTTGTCTCAGTCCTGTTGCACATAGACACAGACTGCATCAGGAGGTCAGAGATGAGGAAGCTTTCTGAATATTGTGTAACATACAGTGAATATCCCCATTTCTGATCGATGTGGACTCAAATGGATGAATGGTCTGCTTCCTCACAGCAGGGATTCCCTGCTGAAAAACTGGGGATGCCTGGGCTGAGGTAGCTACCCTGAGGATTTCCTGCAGAGATGGCCCACGGCTGAGATGATTGATGCCCACTGATGATAAACATATTTCCTTGTGCTGTGGATGATTCCAAACACTGGAGAGTTTGCAATGGATTCTGATGAAGTGCAATTTTGCTCAGGCTCCTTGATGTCATCCTCAGTTAAATACTGCCTTGATATCAGGGCAGTTGTTCTTTGCTGAGTCCTTGTATTCACCTCTATTGCTCATATCAATAGGTCATCGTGTAGGAGCAGGCAGTGATTTCTTCAAACAGTGGGTGGTGAATGTCAGGAATTCTCTATTCCAGAGAGTTAGGGAAGCTGTAGCAGTAAGTGGCCTCAAACTGCACCTATCTAGCAAGTTGGAGGGTCTGAATGGAACATCAGAACAGGAGCAGGGTTAGAGCGTTAGACACTATGAACCTTCTCCACCAGGCACTACGATTGTGGCTGATCAGGTTGTGGTCTCAGCCCCACTTTTCTTTCCGTATCCCATCATCTGTGACTCACTTTTGTGTCAAATATTTAACTAACTCAGCTTTGGATAAATATGAACAAAGAGGCGCCACATACCTCTGGAGAAGAGAATTCCCACTCAAATGGTCCTTTTAGAATTTCTCCTCATCTCCCTTACAGTGTCATGCAGCAAGGAGTCCTGTCCACATAATTCAGACATCCCAATCTGATCTAGTTCCATTTGCCAGCATTAAGGCTATATTCCTCTAAATCCTTCCTATTAATATGCATATCCAGATGTCTTTTAAATGTTGTAACTGTACCAGCCTCCGTCACTTTCGCTGAGAGCTCATTCCGTACACACACCACAACCTGCATGAAAGCATTGACCCTTTACTATCTTTCTCCTCTCACCTTAAGCCTTGTCCTATAGCTTTGGACTCCCCTAACATGGGAAAAAGACCCTGGCTATTCAGATTATCCATGTTCCTCATGATTTTATAAACCTCTATAATGTCACACCCAGCCTCCAATGCTCCAGAGTAAACAAGCCCCAGTCTGTCCAGCCTCTCCCTGTAGCCTAATCCTTCCATGCCCAGCAATATCCTTATACATCTTTTCTGCACCCTCTCAATTTTAACAACATCCTACCTGTAGCAGAGCGAACTGAATTAAACACAGTATTCTAAATCTGGCCTCACCAGCATTCTGCCCAGTCGTAACACGATCTCCCAACTCGCATAGTCAATGCGCTGATCAATAAAGACAAACATACCAAACCCCTCCTTCAACACCTGATCTACCTGCGACTTCACTTTCAAGGATCTATGATCCTGCGCCCTTTTGTTCAACAACGCTCCCGAGGACCTCACCATTAATTGCATATGTCCTGCCCTATTTTACCTTATCAAAATGCAATACTTCGCATTTATCTAAATTTAACTCCATCTGTCACTCCTTGGCCCATTGGCCCATCTGATCAAGGTCTCATCGTGCTCTGAGGTAAAACTTGCCAGCCACTGCACCTCCAATTTTAATATAATCTGTAAACATAATAAACAGGCAAATATTCACATTCAAATCATTTATATAAATAATGAAAAGCAGTGGATTCAGCACGGCTCCTTGTGGCACAACACTGGTCAGAGTCCTCCAGTCTGAAAACCAGTCTTCTACCGCCCTGTGTCTCCTAGCTCACTCTCATTTTGTAGTCATTTGGCTAGCTTATTTTGGATCTATTTATGACCTAACCTTACTAACTTGTCTGCTATGCGGAATCCTGTCGAATGCCTTGCTGAATCTATATGGACAGCATCTACCATACTGCCATCACCAATCTTCTTTGTCACCTGTTCACAAAATGCAATCAACTTTGTTCGAAATGATTTCCCATGCACAAAGCGTTGTTGACTCTCCTTCATCAGGTGTTACATTTGCAAATACATGTAAATCCTGCCCCTCTCAATGCTCTCCAACAACGTGCCCACCAATGACGTCAGGCTCACTGATCTATAGTTCAGGGCATTATTCCCTTTCCTCGTCCCACGCTTCCGCTGCTCATTGCAAATGTTAATGTTACTGGGTTGGTGATATGATCAATAATATAGGTCTCAGACTGTGTGAGGATTAGGAACAAGTCAGGCAGGATTCTTTAAACTGCTCAAATTAACAAGTCTATGACCGAAACAAAGTTACTCAAACTCGGATGGAAAGATGAATGACAGTTTGACGATTGCAAATCTGTGCGCCGATGTTTCCCTCTCTAAACATACTGACACGTGCACACATTTGATGACAAACTGAAAAATATAAACTCTGCAGAACGTTAACTTGAAAGAACTGTGCCCAAATATTAATTGAACTCATGGCGAAAGGAAACATAAGTGATTGTTCCAAATATCATTCAGCTTATATAGCTGTTTGCTCTTACAAGCTACTGGTAATGGGATCACTTCCTGGAACAGGTGGATTCAGCTGGATTGCCTTTACTTCAGGCCGTGGGGTGATTCCAGTGAATCTTCGACAGGAATTCTCCATGACTGGTATAGACGAATGAGGAGTTTTCAGCTCACACACATTGCTGGGAAGAGGAACACAGAGAGAGAGAGGGAGCAACAGGCTGTTCCTTCTCAGGAAGGATGCATTTTTCCCTCTCTGGGTTGAATCACACAATAACGATATCCGGCCCCAAACTGGACCAAATGAAGTCTGTTTGAACAGTGTATGAACTGTAGGACTCCAGCACATTCCCTGCTCCGTGTAGGTACATCACTGTTGCTGCTGGACACCCAGCCACTTCTTTCGGAACAAATAGCGCCACGAGATTTGAAGATGTGTTTATATGTTCCCGTATACTTTTATAATACAACTTGTAATATCTTCACAATATCTGCATTTCAATGAATGCATCTTATTCTTAAAATAGCTCCCCAGTCTTATTGTCTCATAGAGGATAAAATATTCATCAGGTATTCACCAGCTCAAAACCTTATATGGTTAATAAGAACATTTCTCATTCTCAGGCCTAAACGTTTAATCATTCAATGCCTTCATCGCAAGGACGAGTAAAGAGAAACACCTTTGAAACATTTCAAAAGCAATTTGTTTTTCACTTCAGGGGAATTACAACCATAGACAGTACCTCAGATGTGGTCTCAGCAACGGCCTGTACAGATGCAGTAAAACATCCTTAAGATCAGCCACAATTCTCTTTACAAGAAAAAGTATCATTTCATTTAATTTTCCAATCACGTGTTGCCTGTACAGACTAACTTCGTGTGATTTATGTGGCAGGACACACGAATCCCTTTGTACCACGGAGTTCTGCATTCTGCCTCCAGTTATATAATTTACTGTCGTTTTATGCTTCTTCCCAAACAGAAACATTCCCATCACCCACATTGTACTCCTTTTTTTTTGGTGAAGATTTACTCACTATCCTCCCCGTCTGTATTCCATTGCAGACGTTCTGCTTCCACATGAAATCTTGCTAAATGTCTATACTGGTGTATGAGCTCCAACCCATTCAGCCCCTTCATCCAAATCATTGTAAACTGTTGCTGACCTCACGTTGATTCCTGAGGAATTCCACTAGTTACAGCTTTCCAACCTGAAAATAAGTAATTATCTCGACTCTGTATTTCCTGGTAGCGGACCAGGGCCCTCCTGTTCCTGTTTAACAGCCCAGAAATGTTGCATGGCCTCCTGCTGTACTGTGCAGCTGGCTGTCGATTTGTTTCTGATCTCAGTGATCCTCCATTCGGGCCATTTGTTGTCAGATGACCAGGTGGAGTTCGTACTGTCAATGATCCTGATCCCTGAGGGTTTTAAAGATGAGCACAGAATATAGACTAACATTTGGGGGAATCGCTATCCGGTCAAAAATGCTGTCTTTCTGATGCAACGATAGAACCATCTGCAATGTCAGTCATGTGCTCAATTTTGAACTTCAGACACTGAGGAGAGGGGAGAGTTCCCCTTACCCTGACAAATATGCGTCCCTTTAACAACACAACCAATAATATCCATTATTAATTTCGTGTTTGGCTGTTGTGTTTAAAATTGCTGTAGTCACTGCACTTTAAATTAAGCGATTGTCTTTGAGAGGTGACCTTATAGAGGTTTATAAAAATCATGAGGAGCATGGATAGGGTAAATAGGCAAGGTATTTTCCCTGAGGTAATTGAGTCCATAACTAGAGGGCATAGGTTTAGGGTGAGAGGGGACATATATAAAAGAGACCTAACAGGCAACTCTTTCATGCAGAGGGTGGTACGTGTATGGAATGAGCTGCCAGAGGAAGTGGTGGAGGCTGGTACAATTGCAACAGTTAAAAGGCATCTGGATGGGAATATGAATAGGAGGTGTTTGGAGGGATATGGCAGGTGGGACCAGATTGAGTTGGCATATGTGGTCAGCATGGGTGTGTTGGACCGAAAGGTCTGCTTCTGGGCTGCACATCTCTCGGACTCTATGACTGTATGGCCCAGTCTTCACTGTTTCCTGGGGATGAGAATACCACAGACAGCTCAACCCTAAGGAGATAAGAACATCCTTATCTCAATCTTAAATGGTAGAAACTCGAAATTTAGAAGTGTATGAACCTCAAAGCAAGTCAGCTTCCCATTTTAAAAACGAGGGCACAACCAATAGGAAATACATAGTCCATTCAGCCCCTCAAACCTATCCCACATTCCCATTGACTCTGTTCAGGAAAGTATTTATCAAATTCAGCCTCCACTCTTCTCTTGGGTAGACATTTCTCATAGTGTAAACCATAGAGCGTATGAAATTGGTGCAGAACTAGACTGTTTGCTCCATCAAGTATGATTTGCTGTTCAATCATGGCTAACATGTTTCTCAAAAAGATTCTCCTGCCTTTTCACTGTAACCTTGATCCACTTATCAATTAAAACGTATCCATCTCTGTCTTAAAGACAGAACTGTGCCTCGCTCTCTATGTCTCTATGCGTGTGTGTGTGTTTCAGCTTATTGGAAGGAGGCAGAGGGTGGTGGAGGATTGTTGTCTTTGGGACAGGAGGCCTGTGACCAGCGGCGTTCCAAAGGGATTGGTACTGGATCCACTTCTTTTTGTCATTTATATCAGTGACTTAGATGAGAATTATGCAATGTATGTCGAGCAACTTTACAGATGACACCAAGTTTAGTTATATAGTGGAAAGTGAAGAAGGTTGCATAACATTACAAAGGGATCATTTGTTAATAGGATCAATGAATCATAGAAATGTACAGCACAGAAACTGACCCTTTAGTCAAACTCATTCTTGCCAACCAGATGTCATAAATTAACTTAGTTTCATTTTACAGCATTTGTACCATATCCCTCTAAACCATTCCAATTCATGACCACATCCAGATGCGTTTTAAATGTTGTAATTTGTACCATCCTCCACCACTTCGTCTGGCAGCTCACTGCATACATAAACCATTTGTGAAAATGGTCCCTTTAGGACCATTTAAATCTTGGCCATCTCACCTTAATCCTATGTCCACTAGTTGTGGACTTCCCTACATGGGGTAAAAACCCTGACTATTCACCCTATCCATGGTCTTCATGATTTTATAAACAAATAGAATGCGCAAATGTGACTCCAATCAACACGAATGGCTGTGTTTTCAGTAAACCTGGGCCCACATTCTGAAATTGAATACTGACTCATCTTCCCTCTTCATCACATCACAATTATAAAATTATTTTACCAACTTGTTCAGCCACATTATGAAACACCTCTGTGGTATTTTTATCTGGACTTTTGGGCTCAGAGGAAGGGACACAACCACCACCTGTCAACAATCCCTAAAGCTGCAACATTATTCTCCTGTTTGTTTGTTCATTAGCCTGTTTTGAAATACTGTGACATACCTCCTTGACAGGCAGGTCTTGAACCCAGACCTTTTGGTCCAGAGTGAGAGACAATACCACACAAGTTCAGGTATTGGAATCTAACCCAGAGCTCTGGCTCAGAGGCATGGGCGTTACTCACTACACAAGATTGAAACCATGTCCAGACTTTGGGTCACATTTTAAATGTCAGCTTTCAGCTCGATGTGGTTTGGTTAGCTTTACTGAATTACACAGTTAAAAGAATCACTTTGTTAAACTGATTAAAGGGACTCACCTCAACTATAGGATGTTGAGTTTATGTGCTTTGCCTTCGAGATAAACTATGAAAATCTTTAATTACTTGGCTATGATTTTCACCTTAAGTGGCTTTTATCTGTCATCTGCAATATGAGGGAAAGACATATACAGAGACACTCTGCACGAGAAAGGATCTGGAATAGATATTTATTACTGAACACCAGAGACGAAGAAAGAGCCTACTTTCTGGATCAAAAACACCAATCACTCTTTCCCGCCTGTAACGTTTGACTGCCCTCTTCTTAAAACCACGAAATGATCAGTCAGCTGATTTCTGTCCAGCCTTTCTTCCCCAGTATTATCACTCACTGGGCTGAGGAGTGGCAGATGGAGATTAATTTCAATAAATCAATGTATCACAATTTCGTAAAGCAAACAATGAGAGAATATACACAATTAAATGTCTAGCCTTTGGTAGCGTTGTAGAACAGAGAGACCTAGGGGTTCTGATATATTTCTTTGAAGTTTGCATCATGTGTGGGCAGGCTAGTTATGAAGGCGCTTGCTTTGCTGATCTTCATTGCTCAGACCTTTAAGTACAGGAGCTGGAACATTATCTTTAGCTTGTGCTGAACATGTGAGGTCTCTCCTGAAGTACTGTGTGCAGTTCTGGTCAACCAGTTACATTGAGGATATTACTAAACTGGTGATGGTTCAGACAAAGATTTACCAGGCTGTTTCTGGGAATGGAGTGTTGAAGTTATAAGGACAGGCTCGATGGACTGGGACCTGTTCCACTGCAGCATAGACCTTTGAGACCTTATGAACGTTATAGAGGTTTATAAAACAATGAAGGGTATAGATAATTTTGAATGGCAGGAGCCCTTTCCTTTGGATCGTGGATTTCAAGATAAGGGAGTAATTTTAAGATGACAGGCGAAAGTTTTACTGAAGATATAGTGTCATAGAGCTGTCCAGCATGGAAACACACCCTTCTATCGAACTCCATCCTGCCAAACAGATGCCCTGCATTGATGTTGTTCCATTTGCCAAACACTTCCTTTTCATGTGTCCATCCAGATGCCTTTTAACTGTTGTAATTGTCCCGGCCTCCACAACTCGTTACATATAAGCACCCTTTCTTTGAAAACGTTGCCCCTTAGATCCCTTTTAAGTCTTTCCCCTCTGACCTTCAAACTATATCCTCTAGCTTTGGAAAGGGATACCCTGGGAAAACGACCCGGGTATTGACACTATCCAATCCACTTGTGAGTATATAAACCTCTATGATCACCACTCAACCGCTGATGCTGCAGGGAAAATAACCCCGGCACATTCAGTCTCTCCATAAATCTCAAAACATCCAACCCTGGCAATATCTTTGTAAATCTTTTCTGAATCCTTTCAGGTTTCACACATCCTTCCTCGAAGATCGAGACCGTAATTGTACGAAGTATTCAATAGTGGCCTAACCAATGTCCTGTACAGCCGCAATATGACCTTCCAACTCTTACATTCAATGCACTGTCCAAAAACGACAAGCATATCAAACAACTTCTTTACTATCCTGTTTCCCTGCAACTCCACTTTCAAAGTACTATGAACCTGCACTCCAAGGTCTCTTTGTTTAGCAACGTTCCCCACGATATCAACATTAAATGTACAAGCCAATCCCCGATTTTTCTTTCCAAACTGCAGCACTTCACATTTATCTAAATTAAACTCCATCTGCAACTCGTCAGCCCATTGGTCCGTCTGATCAAGTTCCCGTTATACTCTGAGGTAATCATTTTCTCTCTCCACTGCACCTTCAATTTTGGTGTCAAATATGAACTGACTGACCATGCCTCCTGTGTTCACATCCAAATCATTTATGTAAATGATGAACAGCAGTGAAACTAGCATCAATCTTTGTGGCACACACTGGTCACGGGCCTCCAGTCTGAAAAACAACCCTGCACCACGACTATCTTCTTCTACCATTGAGGCAGTTCTGTATCCAAATGGCTAGTTCTCCTTGTATTACATGAGATCTCACCTTGCTAACCAGTCTTTCATGGGGAACCTTGTCGAATGCCTTACTGAAGTCTATATAGGTCACGTCCATTGCTCTGCCCTCATCAATGCTTTTTGTTACTTCTTCAAGAAAAAGTAATCCAGTTCGTAAGACATGATCGCCCATGCCCAAAGCCATGTTGACTTTCCTTTATCAGTCCTTGCCTTTCCAAATACATGTAAATCCTGTCGTTAGGATTCTCTCCAACAACTTGCCCACCACTGAAGTCAGGCTCACTAGTCCATTGTTCCCTCGCTTTTCCTTGTCAGTTTGTTTAATAATGACACCATGTTGGTCAGCCTCATATCTTCCAGCAACTCAAATGGTCCAAGCGCAGGAACGTGGACTAGTTTAGTTTGAGATTATCATTAGCATTGAGTGTATGGGTTGATAGGTCTGTTTTCAAACCCCCTGTATAACTCTATGGTTCCATGGGTGCTTGCATGTTCAAGTATGCATCTGCATATTTCTGTCCGTGTTTATCGATTTGTGTGTGTCTATATGTGTACCTATGTTTATCTATCTCTCAGTGTGTTCTGCATTAGAATGTGTATGTATATTTGCATCTCTATCTCTGCATCTGTGTGCAATGGGAAATGTATTGTTTTGGGATGGATCATTGAATGGGGTTCAAAGCCTCCCTTCCTCCATCTCCCTCTCCCTCCATCTCTCCCTCTTTTGCTGAAAGTGATAAAATGCCATGCTCTGCTGGTGTGTTTAGGACTTTTCAATCCTTTCTTACATGAGATTAATTGCAAGGGTAAGTCACCATCACTAAACATTGCATTTTACAGTGTGTGTGTGTTTATGTATGTGTGTGTATGTGTATGTGTTTGTAAGTCTGTGTTGTGAGCAGCTGTGTGTATGCATGCGCGCTTGTGTGTGTGCATGTCTTTGTGTGTCTGTCGTGTGTGCGTGCCTGTGTGTCTGTGTACATGCATGCGTGTGTATGTGTCTGCATGTGTGTGGGGAATTTGGGTGTCTGTGTATGGGTGGTTGTGGGCATCTGTGTGTGCGTGTGTGAGGAGAGAGTCTGTGTGCGTGCGTGCCTGTGTGTTGGTTTGTATGGGTGTGTTTTCTATGTGGTGCTATGTCAATGCGTGTGTGCCTCTGCCTGTGTGCTTGTGTGTGTATGTCTGTCTGTGTATATCTGTGTGCCTGCATATGTGTGTGTGTGGGTATTTTGTGTGTGTGTGTTTGTATCTGTGTTATGTATGTGTATGTGCGTTTTTTTGTGCGTGTGTGTTAGTGTGTGTCTGTTTGAGTGTATATATCTGCTTGTGTATGCCTGTGTTAGCATGCGGGTGCATGTATGGGGGAATGTGGGTGTGTATGTGACTGTTTGAGTATGGGTGTCTTGTGTATGTGTGTCTGCATGTGCCTGGCTGTGTGCCTGTGTGTTAGCCTTGTGTGCGTGTTGTGGGGAGTGTTGGTGTCTGTGTGTGGGGGGAGAGTGTGGTGTCTTCGCGGTGGGACGTGTGACTGTCTGTGTGTTTGTGCGTGTGTCAGTACGTGTTTGTGTCGGTCTGTTTGTCTGTGTCTGTGTCTGACTGTATGTGCGTTTCTGTCTCGGTGTGTTGTGCGGGTGTCTGTGTTTGAAAGATGGTGGTGCGGAAAAAGCACAACCATTCAGGCATCATCCAAGGAGCAGGAGACTCGAAATATCCAGCATAATACCTTCATTAGGAATGTGGCTTGTGGGCA